>NC_092717.1:103535892-103753250 GCF_047496885.1 Scyliorhinus torazame
CCTTCTTAACCTGCCTGCTTCCTTTTACACGATTAACCACACAATCCTCCTCCAATGCCTCTCCACTCATTGAACGGGGTGGCACTGCTCTCAAGCGATTCCATTCTTATCTATCTAATCAGAGCCAGAGAGTATCACTTGCAGTGGTCTCTTTTCCTCCTCCAGCACCATTACCTCTGGTGTCCTCAAACGATCAATCCTTGCGCCTGCCTTATTTCCCAACTACATGCTGCCCCTTATCAGACTGCTTATTTACATTGAGGACCGGAGGAGTAGAAGTTTCTTTTAATTAAATATTGAGAAGACTGAAGCCATTGTTTTCTGCCTTCACTCCAAACTCCCAACTATCAACTCCATCTCTCTCCCTAGCAACAGTCTGTGATTAAACCAGTCTGTTTCCAACCTTCGTTTCACATTTAATCCTGAGTTGAGTTCCGGTCTCAGATTCATCACATCTCAAAGATTGCCTTTTTCCACTTCTGTAACATTGCTAAACTTCACCCCGTCACTGCTCATCTGCTGCTGAAACTCATGTCTGTTACTTCCAGACTCAACTATTCCAATTCATTCCTGGCTGGTTTCCCTCACTATACCCTCTGTAAACTTGAGGGAATCCAAACCTCTGCACCCATGTCTTAACCCGCAGCAAGATCCATTCCTGCCTGTGCTCGCTGATTTACATTGGCACCTTGTCAAGCAATGGCTTTTGATTTAAAAATTCTCATCCTTCATTTTAGATCCCTCCATGGTCTTACCCGTCCCTGTCTCTGTAATCTGCAACCTTCCAATCCTCCAAGATATCAGCACTCCTCTAATTCCAGCCTCTTGCCCATTCCCAATCATAATTACTCCAGCATTGGTGGCCAATGTCATCAATTACCTAGGCCCCAAGCTCTGGATTTATTTCCCGACACCTCTCGCTTTTCCTCCTTGAAGACTTAAAACTACCTCCTTGACCACGTTTCTGGTCACCTGACCTCATTTCTCCTTTTGTGGCTGTGGTAAACCACTGTGTTCTGATATTAGAGGTTGTACGGTAGAACCTGCACTACAGGTTCACCTGTGGGCCCTGCATGCTAGCTCCACCCAGGAGCCGGGTTATAAATATGCGAGGCCTCCAGCTCGTAGCCATTTCGTCAGCTGCTGTGGGAGGCCACACATCTGATACTAATAAAGCCTCAGTTTGGATTCAACTTCATCTCCAATCAAATTGATCGTGCCTCAATTTATTAGTATCAGATTCAGAAGATGGACCTCCAGATTAAATCAGATCGCCTGTAGCTGGATCCACACGCAAGCAACGCCAGAAAGGACTTCCATCACTTGCTAGCTTGTTTTGAAGCGTATATCAACGCGGCGCCGACCCCTGTTCCAGAGGCTCAGAAGATTCAAATATTGTACTCCAGACTCAGCTCCAAAGTCTTCCCGCTGACCCAGGATGCGCCCAATTATGCTGATGCCCTGACTCGACTGAAAGAAAATTATGAACATAAGACGAACACGCTCTTCGCCAGACACGCGCTCGCAACGCATACTCAACTACCTGGTGAGTCAATCGAGGACTTCTGGAGGGCCCTGCTCCCACTAGTTCGGGATTATGACTGCCAGGACGTTACATAGAACATAGAACATTACAGTGCAGTACAGGCCCTTCGGCCCTCGATGTTGCGCCGACCTGTGAAACCACTCTAAAGCCCATCTACACTATTCCCTTATCGTCCATATGTCTATCCAATGACCATTTGAATGCCCTTAGTGTTGGCGAGTCCACTACTGTTGCAGGCAGGGCATTCCACGCCCTTACTATTCTCTGAGTAAAGAACCTACCTCTGACATCTGTCTTATATCTATCTCCCCTCAATTTAAAGCTATGTCCCCTCGTGCTAGACATCACCATCCGAGGAAAAAGGCTCTCACTGTCCACCCTATCCAATCCTCTGATCATCTTGTATGCCTCAATTAAGTCACCTCTTAACCTTCTTCATCTAACAAAAACAGCCTCAAGTCCCTCAGCTTTTCCTCATAAGATCTTCCCTCCATACCAGGCAACATTCTGGTAAATCTCCTCTGCATCCTTTCCAATGCTTCCACATCCTTCCTGTATTGCGGTGACCAGAATTGCACGCAATACTCCAAATGCGGCCGCACCAGAGTTTTGTTCAGCTGCAACATGACCTCATGGCTCCGAAACTCAATCCCCCTACCAATAAAAGCTAACACACCGTACGCCTTCTTAACAACCCTCTCAACCTGAGTGGCAACTTTCAGGGATCTATGTACATGGACACCGAGATCTCTCTGCTCATCCACACTGCCAAGAATCTTACCATTAGCCCAGTACTCTGTCTTCCTGTTATTCCTTCCAAAATGAATCATCTCACGCTTTTCTGCATTAAACTCCATTTGCCACCTCTCAGCCCAGCGCTGCAGCTTATCTATGTCCCTCTGTAACTTGTAACATCCTTCCGCGCTGTCCACAACTCCACCGACTTTAGTGTCATCTGCAAATTTACTCACCCATCCTTCTACGGCCTCCTCCAGGTCATTTATAAAAATGACAAACAGCAGTGGCCCCAAAACAGATCCTTGTGGTACACCACTAGTAACTGGACTCCAGTCTGAACATTTCCCATCAACCACCACCCTTTGTCTTCTTCCAGCTAGCCAATTTCTGATCCAAACTGCTAAATCATCCTGAATCCCATGCCTCCGTATTTTCTGTAGTAGCCTACCGTAGGGAACCTTATCAAATGCTTTACTGAAATCCAGAAACGCCACATCAACTGCTTTACCCTCATCCACCTGTTTGGTCACCTTCTCAAAGAACTCAATAAGGTTTGTGAGGTACGACCTACCCTTCACAAAACCGTGTTGACTACCTCTAATCAAATTATTCCTTTCCAGATGATTATACATCCTATCTCTTATAAACCTTTCCAAGATTTTGCCCATAACAGAAGTAAGGCTCACTGGTCTATAGTTACCTGGGTTGTCTCTACTCCCCTTCTTGAACAAGGGGACAACATTTGCTATCCTCCAGTCTTCTGGCACTATTCCTGTAGACAACGATGACTTAAATATCAAAACCAAAGGCTCAGCAATCTCCTCCCTAGCTTCCCAGAGAATCCTAGGATAAATCCCATCCGGCCCAGGGGACTTATCTATTTTCACACTTTCCAGAATTGCTAACACTTCCTCATGAACCTTAAGCCCTTCTAGTCTAGTAGCCTGAATCTCAGTATTCTCCTCGACAACATTGTCTTTTTCCTGTGTGAATACTGACGAAAAATATTAATTTAGCACCTCTCCTATCTCCTCGGACTCCAAGCACAACTTCCCACTACTGTCCTTGACTGACCCTACTCTTACCCTAGTCATTTGTTTATTCCTGACACATCTATAGAAAGCTTTGGGGTTATCCTTGATCCTACCTGCCAAAGATTTCTCATGTCCCCTCCTGGCTCTTCTTAGCTTTCTCTTTAGGTCCTTCCTAGCTAACTTGTAACTCTTGAGCGCCCTAACTGAACCTTCATGTCTCATCTTTACATAAGCCTCCTTCTTCCTCTTGACAAGTGTTTTGACTGCTTTAGTAAACTACGGTTCCCTTGCTCGACCACTTCCTCCCTGCCTGACAGGTACATACTTATCAAGGACACACAGTAGGTGTTCCTTGAACAAGCTCCACATTTCCATTGTGCCCATCCCCTGCAGTTTTCCTCTCCATCCGATGCATCCTAAGTCTTGCCTCATCGCATCATAATTGCCTTTCCCCCAGATATAACTCTTGTCCTGCAGTATATACCTATCCCTTTCCATCACTAAAGTAAACGTAATCGAATTGTGGTCACTATCACCAAAGTGCTCACCTATCTCCAAATCTAACACCTGTACTGGTTCATTACCCAGGACCAAATCCAATATGTCCTCGCCTCTTGTTGGCCTATCTTCATACTGTGTCAGGAAACCCTCCTGCACACATTGGACAAAAACAGATCCATCTGAAGTACTCGAACTATCGCGTTTCCAGTCAATATTTGGAAAGTTAAAATCCCCCATAACAACTACCCTGTTGCTTTCGCTCCTATCTAGAATCATCTTTGCAATCCTATTCTCTACATCTCTGGAACTTTTCGGAGGCCTATAGAAAACCCCCAACAGGGTGACCTCTCCTTTCCTGTTTCTAACCTCAGCCCATACTACCTCAGTAGACGAGTCCTCATCAAACGTCCTTTCTGCCACCGTAATACTGTCCTTGACTAACAATGCCACCCCTCCCCCTCTTTTACCACCTTCCCTGAGCTTACTGAAATATCTAAACCCCGGCACCTGCAACAACCATTCCTGTCCCTGCTCTATCCATGTCTCCGAAATGGCCACAACATCGAAGTCCCAGGTACCAACCCATGCCACAAGTTCACCCACCTTATTCAGGATGCTCCTGGCATTGAAGAGGACACACTTTACACCACCTTCCTGCCTGCCGGTACACTCCTGCAACTTTGAAACCTTACAGCTAAGGAGCACTCAGATCTCCTTATGCGGGATGCTTTTGTAACTGGGATTGGTTCTGATGTTATCAGGCAGCGGCTCCTAGAAGGGGCCCACGCGCGACCTCGCGAGACTAGAACATTAGTGCTCTCCATGACGGTTGCCCTGCGCAATGTACAGTCCTACGCCCCCAACCGCACGGCCCACTCCTCCTACACTTCATGGGCCCCACAGGCAGCCGCCCCAGCGGGGGCGCTACCCACCCAATACGCCTGCACTACGTGCCAGCCAGTGATCTCCGGGAGGCCCCAATGCTATTTTTGCAGCCAGCAAAAACACCCTCGCCAACGCTGCCCGGCCCGCGCTGCCCTTTGTAAGGCCTGTGGGAAGAAGGGCCACTTCGCTGCGGTGTGCCAGGCCCGCTCAGCGGCCACGGTTGCCCCCACCCCCCACCGGTCACGGACAATGGACATCCTCCTCTCCTCCCAGCTCATGTGCGACCAATGGGCGGTGCCATCTTCTCCCCCGCACAACACGTGCGTTTCATGGGCGCCGCAATCTTGCTCCACCCCCGCAACGTGCGTTTTATGGGTGCCGCCATTTTGTAATCCCCAGGATCTCCGGGTGCCGCCATCTTGTCCACCCCGCAGCACATGGATACCAACGGCGTTTCAGGACCCCAACTCAACGGCCGCCTCACTACCCGACGATCAACCACGGCTCGCCTCCATGGCAATCGACCAGTCCCGACCACAAAATCTGACCAACGCATCCACCAGCGTGAAAGTCAACAACCATGTGACCTCCTGCCTACTAGACTCCGGGAGCACCGAGAGCTTTGTACACCCGAATACGGTAAAGCGCTGCTCCCTTAAAGTACACCCTACCAATCAATGTAACTCCCTGGTCTCCGGATCCCATCGCGTAGCGATCCAGGGGTACTGCACGGTCACGCTCACAGTCCAAGGCGTAGAGTTCCACGGCTTTCGCCTCTACGTCCTCCCTAACCTCTGCGCTGCACTTATCCTCGGCCTGGACTTCCAGTGCAACCTCCAGAGCCTGACCCTTAAATTCGGCGGACCCTTACCACCCCTCACTGTGTGCGGCCTTGCGACCCAAAAGGTCGATCCCCCTTCCCTCTTTGCCAATCTAACTCCAGATTGCAAACCCGTCGCCACCAGGAGCAGACGGTACAGCACCCAGGATAAGGCCTTCATCAGGTCCGAGGTCCAGCGGTTGCTTCGGGAGGGAGTCATCGAGGCCAGCAACAGCCCCTGGAGAGCTCAAGTGGTAGTGGTTAAGTCTGGGGAGAAAAAACGAATGGTCGTGGACTACAGCCAGACCATCAACAGGTACACGCAGTTCGATGCGTACCCGCTCCCACGCATATCTGACATGGTTAACCAGATTGCACAGTACCGGGTCTTCTCAACGGTGGACGTGAAATCCGCTTACCACCAGCTCCCCATCCGTAAATCGGACTGGCCATACACTGCCTTCGAGGCAGACGGCGGCTATATCACTTCCTTAGGGTCCCCTTTGGCGTCACTAACAGGGTCTCGGTGTTCCAAAGGGAGATGGACCGAATGGTCGACCGGTTCGGCTTGCGGGCCACGTTTCCGTACCTAGACAATGTCACCATCTGCCGCCATGATCAGCAGGACCACGACGCCAACCTCGCTAAATTTCTACGCACCGCCACTCTCCTCAACCTCATGTACAACAAGGAGAAGTGTGTGTTCCGTACAAACCGCTTAGCCATCCTCGGCTACGTGGTCCAGAATGGTGTTCTGGGGCCCGATCCCGACTGCATGCGCCCCCTCATGGCGCTCCCCCTCCCCCCACTGCCCCAAGGCCCCCAAACGCTGCCTGGGGTTCTTCTCGTATTACGCACAGTGCGTCCCAAACTATGTGGACAAGGCCCGCCCACTCATACAGTCCATTCATTTCCCCCTGACGGCCGAGGCCCAACAGGCTTACGCCCGGATCAGAGCTTGATATTGCCAAAGCTGGAATGCAAGCTGTAGACAAAACACCTCCTTTCCAAGTAGAAAGCGACGCATCAGACGTCGCCCTTGCCGCCGCCCTGAACCAGGCAGGCAGGCCTGTGGCATTCTTTTCCCGCACTCTCCATGCCTCCGAAATTCGGCACTCATCCGTCGAAAAAGAGGCCCAGGCTATCGTTGAGGCTGTGCGACATTGGAGGCATTACCTGGCCGGCAGGAGATTCACTCTCCTCACTGACCAACGGTCGGTTGCCTTCATGTTCAACAACACACAGCGGGGCAAGATCAAAAATGATAAAATCTTGCGGTGGAGAATCGAGCTCTCCACCTATAATTACAAGATTAAGTATCGCCCTGGCAAACTCAACGAGCCACCAGACGCCCTATCCCGAGGTACATGTGCCAGCGCACAAGTAGACCGACTCCGGGCCCTGCACGACAGCCTTTGTCACCCAGGGGTCACTCGATTGTACCACTTCATTAAGGCACAAAATTTGCCCTACTCCGTCGAGGAAGTAAGGACGATCACCAAGGACTGCCAGGTCTGTGCGGAGTGCAAGCCGCACTTCTACCGGCCGGACCGCGCGCACCTGGTGAAAGGCTCCCGCCCCTTTGAGCGCCTCAGCATGGGTTTCCAAGGCCCCCTCCCCTCCTGAGTGATGAGCTACGTCAGTTCCTGCTCAGCAGGGGTATCGCCTCCAGCAGAACGACAAGCTACAACCCCCGGGGAAACGGACAGGTAGAAAGGGAGAATGGGACGGTATGGAGGGCCGTCCAGCTGGCCCTGCAGTCCAGAAATCTCCCGGCCTCCCGCTGGCAAGATGTCCTCCCTGATGCACTACATTCCATTCGCTCATTACTCTGCACTGCTACTAACAATACGCCGCATGAACATTTTTTTGCCTTCCCCAGGAAGTCCACATCCGGGGTATCGCTCCCAACTTGGCTCACAGCTCCGGGAACTGTGCTTCTCCATAAACATGTGCGGCTCCACAAGGCGGATCCATTGGTGGAAAGGGTGCACCTGCTCCACGTAAACCTATGTGGCGTTCCCCGACGGCTGCCAGGATGCCTTCTTCCTCAGGGACCTGGCACCAGCAGGTTCCACCCCCGTCGCCCCCGACGCCACCCTCCCCTCCCCCGCTGCCCCCATAACCCCCCCCTAGGACCGTCCGTCCTCCCCCTGCCCACCCCCGTTGATGAAGAGGATTTTGACACGCTCCCGGAGTCAACTCCGACCACGACAGCACCAACATCGCCATCACCACTTCGTCGATCTCAAAGGACCATCAAGACGCCGGACCGGCTGAACCTCTGACCGGCCCGCCGGGTGACCAGAGACCTTTTTTTTACTGCTCTGTAAATATAAAAAATTGCTAATTGTATAGAGTTATCCACCACCCCCTCCGGACTCAATTTTAACAGGGGGTGAATGTGGTAAACCACTGTGTTCTGATATTACAGGTTGTACGGTAGAACCTGCACTACAGGTTCACCTGTGACCTCTGCATGCTAGCTCCGCCCAGGAGCCGGGTTATAAATATGCGTGGCCTCCAGCTAACAGCCATTTCGGCAGCTGCTGTAGGAGGCCACACATCTGATACTAATAAAGCCTCAGTTTGGATTCAACTTCGTCTCCAGTCAAATTGATCGTGCCTCAGTGGCTTGGTGTCATATTTTGTTTATATGCTCCTGTCAAGTGCCTTTGGATGTTTCATTACATTAAAGGCACTCTATAAATCTAAGTTGTTGTTATTATCCTCAGTGCGGAGGTCTGGTAAGTGAAGACAACTCCCACTTTAAGTGGAGCTATTTTGAAAACTCTGGAATGAAGATAAAAATATCCTCCATCTGAAGTAGGTGGAGAAAAGCTACCTTCCTATGGGATGCAATACTCATTTTTTTCGAGTGGTTACATATTGCTGACTCTGCTGCATAAAGCAAGATATACTCAGCAACTTGTCAAGCTTACTTTGACGGCACTTTCTAAAGCCTTAATCTCTTTACCTAGAAGGACAAGGGCACTGGATGGAATGGAAACACCATCACCTGTAAGTCCAGTCCCCGCACCGCACCCCTGCATCCCCCCCCAAGCCACACACCATCCTGACATGGAATTGTATCGCTGTTCCTTCAATGTTGCTGGGTCAAAAACATGGAACTCTCTTCCAGACGGCAGGATGGACAGTAACGGTTCAAGAGGAAGCTCCACCACCACCTTCTCAAGGGCACTTAGGGATAAGCAATAAATGCTACAACTCCCACATCACAAGAACACAAATAAAATAACACACCACAATGGATCGCCGCCAGCAAGCAATTGGTGCAAAAACAAGCACTTGATGTCATATGTCTGATTTTCTGCTGAAGATTTTAGGACTGAAACCTTACGTGGATATTCCAATTGCATTTCATGAATTAGATGACGACAGTTTAATGAGGAAGCTACAGCTCATTAATCAATACTCATTAATCTCGAAGGAGTTTCTTAGTAAAATACGGCAAAGACCAGGCTTCATTTCCCCAATTCACTCCTGGGACTGGGACCAATCTGTACCATCTGCCGTAGAATGATCTACTTGCCCTTGATGACTGGGATGATTCCTTATAGATCATCGATGGAACATCATTCAGCTATGCTAATCTATGGCGAATATCTGTCTAATTGATGCCATATATACCAGGGAAGCAGCATTAATTTTGAAAAATATACCTCTGGTGAAACAAAGGACAGTTATTGGCTGGTAGGCCTCCCAAGATAGGTGTTGTGGACGGTGCTAGTTATCTTCATGGCTGTGGTAAACCACGTTATTGCATGATATGTATTGTATTATATTGTGCATGCCTGGGCTTGTCCCGGCCGGCTCCGCCTGTGGCTCCTCCCCTCGGGCCTCTGTATAAAAGTGGCTAGTCTCTGCCTCCGGACCCAGTTCGGGTCCAGAGGCAGGAGGCTTGCTGTTTAGTGTATTAAAGCCTCAGTCACATTCATCACTCGTCGTGTGTTATTGATGGTGTATCAATTTAATACACTAAACTCCTCAAGATGAACTCATCGCTCAAGCCTGATCGCTTGGAACTGGACCCACAAGCAGCCGACGCTACAGAAACGTTTGAACACTGGCTAAGCTGCTTCGAGGCGTACCTCGCATCCTTCAATGAAGACCTCACAGACCTCCAGCAGAAGCAAGTCCTCCACGCATGGGTGAGCCCAAGAGTCTTTCCCCACATCAGGGACATCCCCTTGTACGCGGAATCGATAACGCTGCTAAAAGGACAATACGTGAAATCCGTTAACCAGGTATATGCCAGGCACCTCCTCGCCACAAGACGGCAACGCCCTGGGGAATCGCTCACAGAATTCCTGCGTGCCCTGCGCATCCTCGGTTGGAACTGCGACTGTCGGGCGATATCGGCTACCCAGCACGCGGAGCTGCTGATCAGGGACGCTTATGTTGCGGTCATGAACTCTAACTATATCCGGCAGCAATTATTAGAAGGGGGGGGATTCGGCCTCCCAGAGACAGTACAACTCTCCAACTCGCTGGAGGTGGCCTCCCAGAACATGGGGGCCTACACCTCCGGCCGCATGGCACCCTCGTGGGCCTCGTGGGCGCAGCCATCAGCTGACCCGGGTGCGACGCAAGCCTGCGCTGTGCAGCAGCCCGTCAATGCCGGAAGCCCGAAGTGCTACCTCTGCGGCCAGAGTAATCACCCCCGACAACGCTGCCCGGCACAGAACGCAACTTGTAACGGCTGTGGGAAGAAGGGCCATTTTTCAAAAGCCTGCCAGGTCCGATCTTCCCCTAAATCTTCTAGGCCCAGCAGCGCTGCCTGTTGCCTGTCGGGGCCGTCCCCAACTGCCGCGCCACCCACCATGTGCGACCCGTGGGCGCCGCCATCTTTAATTTCAGCTGACATGTGCGACCCATGGGGGCCACCACCTTGGATGCCATCTTGCACCTCACCCGCCACGTGCGACTCATGGGGGCCGCCATCTTGGGACCACTCCGCAGCCTCCCGGGAGCCCTGCTCACCCGACCGTACGCTGGCCGCCACTACCTCTGACCGGCCTACTGACCGCCTTCTGACACTCGCCTCCGTCACACTCAACCAGTCCCGGCCGCACCACCTCGCGAAGCCCACGATGACCGTCCGGATCAACGGGCATGAGACGGCCTGCCTTTTCGACTCCGGGAGCACAGACAGCTTCATACACCCAGATACGGTAAGGCGCTGCTCCCTCCCGATCCTACCCGCGACACAGAAAATCTCCCTGGCTTCCGGATCCCACGTAGTAGAAATCCGGGGGTACTGTGACCCTCACTGTGCAAGGCGTAGAGTACACCAACTTTAGGCTCTACATCCTCCATCTCTGCGCTGCCCTATTACTGGGGCTCGACTTCCAGAGCCATCTCCAGGACCTTTCCTTAAAGATCAACGGACCCCTGCCCCCCTCACCGTGTGTAGCCTCGCGACCCTTAAGGTCGCTCCACCCTCCCTCTTCGCAAACCTCACCCTGGACTGTAAGCCAGTCGCTACCAGAAGCAGATGCTACAGTGCCCAGGACAGGACCTTCATCAGGTCGGAGGTCCAGCGACTCCTACGAGAAGGGATCACTGAGGCTAGTAACAGCCCCTGGAGAGCCCAAGTGGTGGTCGTCAACACTGGGGAGAAGCACCGGATGGTCATTGATTATAGCCAGACCATCAACCGGTACACGCAGCTCGATGCGTACCCCCTCCCCCGCAAATCTGACATGGTCAATCACATTGCGCAGTATCGAGTGTTCTCTACAGTCGACTTGAAGCCTGCGTACCACCAGCTTCCTATCCGCCCGGAGGACCGCCAATACACTGCCTTCGAGGCAGATGGCCGCCTCTATCACTTCCTCAGGGTTCCCTTCTGCGTCACCAACGGGGTCTCCGTCTTCCAAAGGGAAATGGACTGAATGGTTGACCAGTACGGGCTGCGGGCGACGTTCCCGTACCTAGACAACATCAGCACCTGTGGCCATGCCCAGCAGGACCATGACGAGAACCTCCGGCGCTTCCTCCACACCGCGAAACTCCTGAACCTAACTTATAATTGAGAGAAATGCATCTTCCGCACAACCCGCCTGGCCATCCTCGGCTACGTCGTGGAAAACGGAGTCCTAGGGCCCGACCCCGACCGCATGCTCTCGGGCCCGACCCCGACCTGGAACTCCCCTTCCTCCACTGCCACAAGGCCCTGAAGAGATGCCTGGGGTTCTTTTCCTATTATGCCCAGTGGGTCCCCAATTATGCAGACAAGGCCCGTCCACTGATCAAATCCACCATTTTTCCCCTGACGGCTGAGGCCTGCCTGGCCTTCAACCGCATCAAGGCAGACATTGCCAAAGCCGCGATGCACGCTATGGACGAGTCCATCCCATTCCAGGTGGAGAGCGATGCGTCGGACTTTGCTCTGGCCGCTACCCTCAACCAAGTGGGCAGGCCCTTGGCTTTCTTCTCCCGTACCCTCCATGCCTCCGAAATTCGACACTCCTCCGTCGAAAAGGAAGCCCAAACCATCGTAGAAGCTGTGAGACAATGGAGGCATTACCTGGCCGGCAGCCGATTCACTCTCCTCACTGACCAATGGTCGGTTGCCTTCATGTTTAATAACACACAGCGGGGCAAGATCAAGAACGACAAGATCCTGAGGTGAGGATCGAGCTCTCCACCTACAGCTATGATATCTTGTATCGACAAGGGAAGCTCAATGAGCCCCCAGATGCCCTATCGAGCGGTACATGTGCCAGCGCACAGGTGGACCGACTCCGGGCCCTCCACAACGACCTCTGTCACCCAGGGGGTCACCCGGCTTTTCCACTTCATCAAGGCTCGCAACCTGCCCTACTCCATCGAGGAGCCCTCCCCTCCACTGACCATAACGTGTACTTTCTCAATATCGTTGATGAGTACTCCAGATTCCCCTTCGCCATCCCCAGCTCTGACATGACCTCTGCCTCCGTTATCAAGGCCCTGCACAGTCTTTTCACCCTGTTCGGATTCCCCGCCTACATCCACAGTGTTCGGGGCTCCTCCTTTATGAGCGAAGAGTTGAGTCAGTTCCTGCTCAGTAAAGGGAAACGGACAGGTGGAGAGGGAGAACGCGACGGTCTGGAAGGCCGTCCTCCTGGCCCTACGCTCGAAAGGTCTCCCAGTCTCCCGCTGGCAGGAGGTCCTCCCCAATGCGCTTCACTCCATCCGGTTGCTCCTATGTACAGCCACTAACGAGACTCCTCATGAACTGGGTACAGTTGCTCTATCAGGCACCAGTAGCAAGTGTGCACACGAACCGGTTGAGGTCAGTCATTTTAAATTACACCGAGGGACAAGACAAGGGTGCCCCCTCTCCCAGCTGCTGTTTGCTCTGGCCATAGAGCCACTGACCATGGCGGTAAGAGCTTCTAGGAACTGGAAAGGGCTGGTTCGGGGGGGTGGGGAGGTGGAACACTGGGGTCTCACTTTACGCGGATGACTTGCTCCTGTACATCTCAGACCCGTTAGGGGGGACGGTGGAAATTATGCGGATCTTTGGGGAATTTGGCAAGTTTTCAGGATACAAATTGAACATGGGGAAAAGCGAGATGTTCGGGATCCAGGCGAGAGGGCAGGAGAAGAGACTGGGAGAGCTGCCGCTTAGAATGGTAGGAAGGAGCTTTCGATATCTGGGAATTCAGGTGGTTCGGAAATGGGAGACACTGCACAAGTTAAACCTGTCCCGGCTCATAGAAATGAAAGAGGACTTTAAGAGATGGGACATGCTCCCGCTATCACTGGCGGGAGGAGACAGACCGTGAAAATGACGGTCCTCCCCAGATTCCTGTTTGTCTTTCAGTGCCTCCCCATCTTCATCCTGAGGGCCTTTTTTAAACGGGTAAATAGGGTGATTTCAGGCTTTGTGTGGGCGAGTAAACCCCGTGAGTGAAGAAAGTGTTGTTGGAGTGTAGTCGGGCGGGGGGGGGGGGGCGGTGGGTGGTTGGTGCTGCCGAACTTTTGTAACTACTACTGGGTGACAAATATAGCCCTGATTAGGAGGTGGGTAGTGGTGGTGGTGGTGGTGGTGGGTGGGGGGTGGGGTGGGGGGGGGGGGGGGGGTGGGGGGGGGGGGGGGGGTCGGTGTGGGAGTGAGTAGAGGCGGCATCGTGTAAGAACTCAAGTTTGGGGGCACTGATAATGGAACCTCTTCCACTCTCGCCGGCCCGATACTCCACAAGTCCGGTCGTAGTGGCAGCTCCGAGAATCTGGGGGCAGTGGAGGAAATATAAGAGAGTGGAGGGAGCATCGGTTTGGACCTCGATCTACAATAACAATGGTTTGTACCGGGCAGACTGGATGGTGGATTCCGGAGATGGCAGAAAGCAGGAATTGGGAGGATGGGAGATCTATTTATAGACGGGAGCTTCCCCAGCTTGAAAGCTTTGGAGGATAAATTTGAATTGCCAGCAGGGAATGGGTTTAGATATCTGCAGGTGCGAGATTTCTTGAGAAGGCAGCTTCCGACCTTCCCGCTCCTGCCACCGCGGGGGATACAGGATGATGCACTATCAATTACTACAAAGACGAGAGTAGTGAATAATCAAGGCTTTGTTGAGCAAAGATGTGTGGCCTCCTGTAGCCGCCACCAGAATGGGAGCAGCTCCGGCGAGCACACACATTTATACACTGCCTACTGGGCGGAGCCAACAGGCAGGGATTTACCCATGTACCTCTAGTACAGGAGTCTTATCGTACTACATCTAATACCCATCTAATACAGTTAGTGGTGACTACCACACAGGACAGGGTAGTTTCCAGAACATGGGTATGAGAGGGGAAGGTATCAGATATCTACCAAGAACTTATGGAAGATGCCGGGAGTTCAGGGGCGAAGGAGGCTGCCGTCTTGGCCTTTACCTCCCTGGTAGCCCGGAGACGGTTCCTACTAATGTGGAGGGACTCAAAACCCCCGAAATTGGGGACCTGGGTTAGTGACATGGCTGGGTTTCTTAGTCTCGAGAAAATTAAGTTCGCCCTAAGAGGGTCAATGTTAGGGTTCGCACGGAGGTGGCAGCCGTTCGTCGACTTTCTCGGAGATAATTAAAATGTCAGCAGAAGCAGAAATCCAAGGGAGGGGAGGGGAAGGGCTAGGCTATTCTTTTATTGGTGGGGGTATGAAGAATTTATGGGGATGGAAATGTTTATTGTACCATGTTTATGTTGCTGTTATTATTATTATAAAAACTACAAATAACCTAATAAAAATATTTTTAAAAAACGTTGGACACACATCAGGAGCACAAGAAACTGATGATAAATGCGGAGTGTGACATGATGACCATCACAGATCTTCAGTATGTGCAGAAGGAAATCCGTACATAGGAAGTAGGAGCAGGAGTAGACATTTGGCCTCTTGAACCCACTCTGTTATTCAAGTAGATTATAGCTGGTCTTCTACCTCAATGTCACTATTCCGCACTAGTCCCATTTTCCGTGATATCTTTGCTATCTAGAAATCGATCGATCTCTGCCGTGAATATACTCAATGACTGAGCTCCTCAGCCCTCTGGGACAGAGACTTCCAAAGATTCACCACCTCTGATTGAAGAAATGTTTTGACAGCTCAGTCCTAAATTGCCTTCCTTTGACTTGAGACTGTGTCACCTGGTTCTAGTCCCCTCAGCCAAGGGAAGCATCCTTCCTGCGTCTACCTTGTCGACTCCTGTAAGAATTTTGTGTGAGTGAGAAGCTACTTCTGCACTTTTTCCTTTTGTGCTTTGGGGCTCCGCAGATATAGCCATGAAAATGTCAATCATTCCATTGTTATGTGGAGAAATCTAATGGCAAAAAAGACTTGTGCATGAAAGTAAGTTAACCAATATTTTAAGCTGCATTGTCTGCAGTGTTACTTCTAATTAACAAATGATTCAGACCTCAATGTTATCATATACGGGAAATCTATGAGCACTTTTGGTTTTGTAAAGCTGCCTCAGCAAATAATTAATTTTGGAAATAATATGTCACTTCTTATTTTCAAGCAACAATGATTTTGGTTGAGGCATAAATAGATTAAAATGGGATAATTTTATTTTAATTAGTGTGTATAAAAATAGATTATAGGCAATACTTTTTCCATTAACCTTTAACCAACTGTTGATTAATAAGATAAAAAATATTCTCCCACACAATAAACATATTAAAATATTAGAGGCTGGAGTTTCATAGAATCATAGCATCTACATAGAGTTTGTGTGTTTTATAATTCATTTACGGGATGATGGGCAGCATGGTAGCACAGTGGTTAGCGCAATTGCTTCACAGCTCCAGGGTCCCAGGTTCGATTCCCGGCTTGGGTCACTGTCTGTGAGGAGTCTGCACGTTCTCCCCGTGTGTGCGTGGGTTTCCTCCGGGTGCTCCGGTTTCCTCGCACAGTCCAAAGATGTGCGGGTTAGGTGGATTGGCCATGCTAAATTGCCCTTAGTGTCCAAAATTGCCCTTAGTGTTGGGTGGGGTTACTGGGTTATGGGGTTATGGGGGTAGGGTGGAGGTATGGGCTTGGGTAGGGTGCTCTTTCCAAGAGCCGGTGCAGACTCGATGGGCCGAATGGCCTCCTTCTGCACTGTAACTTCTATGATATGTGAGCATTGCTAGCTAGACAGCATTTATTGCCCATTCCTAGTTGCACCTGGGAAGGTGGTGGTGAGCTGCTTTCTTGAACTGCTGCAGTCCTGAGGTGTAGGTAGACCCACAGGGTTGTTAGGGAGGGAATTCCAGGACTTTGACCCAGAGATCGTGAAGAAACGGCGATATATTTCCAAGTCAGGCTGGTGAGAGACTTGGAGGGGAACCTTCACATGGTGGGGTTCCCAGGTATCTGCTGCTCTTGTCCTTCTAGATGGTAGTGGTTGTGGGTTTGGAAGGTGCTGTCTAAGAAGCCGTGGTGAGTTACTGCAGTTCATCATGTCGATGGTACACATGGTTGCCACTGTTCATCGGTGGCGGAGGGTTTGAATGTTTGTGGAAGGGGAAGCAATCAAGTGGGCTGCTTTGTCCTGGATGGTGTCAAGCTTCTTGAGTGTTGTTGGAGCTGCACTCATCCAGGCAAGTGGGGAGCATTCCATCACACTCCTGACTTGTGCCTTGTGGATGGTGGACAGGCTTTGGGGAATCAGGAGCTGAGTTACTCATCAGAGGGTTCCTAGCCTCTGGCCTGCCCTTGTAGCCACAATATGTATGTAAATAGTTCGGTCCAGCTCAGTTTCTGGTCAATGGTAATCCTGATGATGTTGATAGTAGGAGATTCAGTGATGGGAATGGCATTGAATGTCATGAGGCTATGGTTAGGTCCTCTCTTGTTGGAGATGGTCATTACCTGATACTTGTGTGGCTTGAATGTTACTTGCCACTTGTCAGCTGAAACCTGGATACTGACCAGGTTTTGCTGCATTTGGACATGGACTACTTCAGTATCTGAGGTGTCGCAAATGGTACTGAGCATTGTGCAAACATCAACGAACATCCCCACTTTTCACCTTATGTTGGAAGGGAAATGAAGCAGCTGAAGATGGTTGGGCCTCGGACTCTACCCTGAGTGATGTCCTGGAGCTGAGATGGTTGACTTCTAACCACCACAACCATCCTCCTTTGCACCAGGAACGACTCCAACCAGCGGAGGGCTTTCCCCTGATTCCCATTGACTCCAGTTTTGCTCGGGCTCCTTAATGCCATACTCGGTCAAATGCTGTCTTGATGCCAAGGGTAGTCATTCTCCCTTCACCTCTTGGAGTTCAGCTTTTTTGTCCATGTTTGAACCAAGGCTGTAATGAGGTCAGGAGCTGAGTGACCCTGGTGGAACGCAAACTCAGTGTTGGTGAACAGGTTATTGCAGTGTTGATGACCCTGACAGACTGACTGATAGCCAAACAAGCAAATGTGATGCAGTATGAGAAACATCAAGCTCCAGCTGACCTGCCGATAATGTGAAGGATCATGAACATCAGATGCAGAACCAGCAGGAATAATTTTTTCTAAGAGAAAGACTCTTCAACACAGGAACATTCAAAAACGTGTGGAGGGATTTTACAGACAAATTCCTGTAACTTCTCACAGGTTTTGTAGTTGTGAAAGCAGGCGTGAAATACAGAAAACAACATGGGGCGTGGACTTTATAAGACTTTGTAAAAAATCTCCCAAATCTCTCCTGAAAGAGTTGAAAAGTATTTTATAAAATGTATTTGAATTCAAAAGACTTTTGAACAAAGTTAGAACTCATGGAATAAAAGAGGCAGTGGCTGGCGTTCCTGAGGGATCATTGGTAGGATTCCTGCTCATCCTGAAATGTATAAATGCCCAAGGACCTGTGTACTGTGAAGAGGGTAGTGGAGGGTTAGGATCTGGATTGCACTGCCTGAGAGTGTGGTGGAGGCAGGTTCAATCGAAGCATTCAGGAGGGAATTGGATTATTATCTGAAAAGGGAGAATGTGTAGGGATACGGGGAGAAGGTGGGAAATTGCAGTAAGTGAATTGCTCCTTCAAAGAGCCAGTATAGACATGATAGGCTGAATGGTATCCTTTTGTGCTGTACATTTCTATGATTCATTCCATTCTCGATTTGGGATCAGAAATAACATTTATTTACATTTCCTGTAATTTGTAAAAATTCAAAACAATCAAATAAAAATCAGACTGTTATTGCCTTGGGTAATAACTATACTTAAAACCATAACACGTGACGTCCGGTGGAGGTCATGCACTAGGTAGCTCCCGCCAGGGAACTTGTTTTTTTTTGTCTTTTTTGCCTAGTTCCTGGGGTTTTTTGATGGGCAAACACTTCCCATAAGGAAGTAGAAAGGACCTAAGTGTGGAATTATGTCAAAAAAGGCTGCAACTAAGAAGACTGCAGGTGGAAATTCTTCAACCGACTCAGAGGCTTCAATCGAACTTCAGCAGGGAAGATGGTGGTGGCTCCAGTGGTTGGGGCCGCCCAAATCACAGCAGACATACTAACTGGGGTACTGGCGGCTCCAATGGTTGGGGCTGCCCCAAACACAGCAGACATGCAAACTGGGGTACTGGCGGCTCCAGTGGTTGGGGCCGCCCCAAACACAGCAGACATGCTAACTGGGGTACTGGCGGCTCCAGTGGTTGGGGCCGCCCCAAACACAGCAGACATGCTAACTGGGGTACTGGCGGCTCCAATGGTTGGGGCTGCCCCAAACACAGCAGACATGCTAACTGGGGTACTGGCGGCGGCGGCTCCAGTGGTTGAGGCCGCCCCAAACACAGCAGACATGCTAACTGGGGTACTGGCGGCTCCAGTGGTTGGGGCTGCCCCAAACACAGCAGACATGCTAACTGGGGTACTGGCGGCTCCAGTGGTTGGGGCTGCCCCAAACACAGCAGACATGCTAACTGGGGTACTGGCGGCGGCGGCTCCAGTGGTTGGGGCCGCCCCAAACACAGCAGACATGCTAACTGGGGTACTGGCGGCTCCAGTGGTTGGGGCTGCCCCAAACACAGCAGACATACTAACTGGGGTACTGGTGGCTCCAGTGGTTGGGGCTGCCCCAAACACAGCAGACATGCTAACTGGGGTACTGGCTATTGAATTTGAAAAGCATTTTAAAAAATTTTTGGAAGGTAATGGAGAGTGAGGTCCGATATTCTCCGTAAATTGGTTGAGGAGGCGCTGGGTACTGTCCGCAGAAAGTTGGAGAGGACGTTGGATGCTGTAAAGGAACATGGCGAGGCGTTGAAGGGGGTGGAGGCAGCTTTGTTGAGGCAGAATGACCAAATTGCCTCACTGGAAGCTAAGATCTTATGGTGGCAGAGAAGAATAAGAATCCGAGGGCGAAGCTGGATGACGTGGACAGTCGGTTGAGGAGACAAAACTTCAGAGTCGTGGGGCTGCCGGGGGCGTGGAGGGCTCAAATCCAACTGTGTACTTTTCGCAGATGTTGGGTAAGATGGTGGAGGAGGATGTATTGGCATCCCTTCCAGAGTTAGATAGGGCCCATCGAACACTCCAGCAAAAGCCTTGGATGAATGAGCCACCATGAATCAGATTTCAAAGCTTCCAGGAGAAAGAATGGGTCCTGAAGTGGGCCAAAGAACCTCGTGACCTGAAATGGGATGGAAGCCATGTTAGAATATATCAGGATCTCGGTGGGAAGCTGGTAAAGAAGCGGGTGGCCTTTAATAAAACCAAAGCAGCTATGTACAAGAGTGGAGTGAGGTATGGAGTGGTGGAGTGGTGTACCCTGCGAGGCTGTGCATTACCTTTCTGTCAAGAGACCATTACTTCGATATTTCGGAGGATGCTGAAGCTTTTGTTACAGAGCATGGACTGGGATCGAGTTAAATGGGCTCCGTATGGACTTATTAGGGTTGTTTATGAGAAGGGGTTTTGGGATATTGTGTATTTTGCATATATTTGTTGTTATTTCTTTGTGGGTTGGGATGGGATTTTTTTGCATAATTGTATTGTGGGGGATGGGAGGTTAACTTTTCTGTGGGATATTATTTAAGGCAGTATTTCTCTTTTCTTTGGAAATATATGGCTCCCAGTGGGATCTTGCTCTTGGTAGGGATGTTGTATTTTTGTAGCCGGGACAGGTAGGGGGGTTTCTTTCTCTTTTTTTCTGCCCTGGGTAGGGGCTACTTCGCTAGCAGTAAATTTTTAGCAAGAAAACGGGTGCGAGGTGGAGGGAGGGGCTGCGGCCTGTTGGACCTGTTTTCTGGTTCAATGTTTTCTGGTTCATCTTTGTTTGGTTGGTGTTGTGTTCTGTGATGTAATCATTGCAATGATGTACACAGAACATATACTAGATTAACTACAAAGATGATTTATTGATAAACACGTTGAAAAGATAACTAAGAAACTACAATACAGACAATTGCTACTAAATGAATTCAGTGAATTCTCCTGGCGCCAGTCTAAGTGCGCTTTTCTTGTCCGTCTTATTACCAACTGATGGGTGTGATGAGTCATGCGATGGATCTCTATCACCACCAGCTGGCTGGAGGTCACATTACTAACTCTATGCAGAACTGTGCATAGGTATATCACCACAGTTGGGGGTTGGAGTTGGTTAGCAGGGGGTATTGTTCTTTGAAATGTGATCAATGTGGATGTTTTGGTGTGGTTTGGTTTAGTGGGGAGGGGGGAGGATTAGTTTTCTGATGGTGATCATGGGATTGTCTTTGTTTTATTGTTTGGTTTGGTTTGGCAGCCATATTTGGTGGACCTTGGGCTTACACCCTCCAGAAGGGCTCTCGATAATCTTTTATGATGGAAATGGCTCACTCTGACTTTGGGGGGTGGTGGGAGATCTCTGATTTGGTTGATCACCTGGAACGTGAAGGGATTTGGGGGCTCAGTAAAACGGTTGAGAATTTTCAATCACTCAAATAATCTGAGGGCTGATGTGTTTTTGCAGGAGACTCATCTGTGGGTGAAGGATCAGACAAGGTTGTGGAACGGGTGGGTGAGCCAGGTCTTTCACTCGGGTTTCGATGGTAGAGCTGGGGGTGTGGGGGAAGTGGTAATTTTAATCAACAAAGCGGTTCTTTTTTTGGCGGACAAGGTGGTGGTGGACACATACGGTGGGTACATGATGGTTACTGGGTCGTTAGCAGGTTAGTTGTGGACAGCACGCACAAATGGATAGCGCTGTGGTTTCACAGCGCCAGGGTCCCAGGTTCGATTCCCCGCTGGGTCACTGTCTGTGCGGAGTCTGCACGTTCTCCCCCTGTCTGCATGGGTTTCCTCCGGGTGCTCCGGTTTCCTTCCACAGTCCAAAGACGTGCAGCTTAGGTGGATTGGCCATGATAAATTGCCCTTAGTGACAAAAAAGGTTAGAAGGGGTTATTGGGCTTCAGGGATAGGGTGGAAGTGAGGGCTTAAGTGGGTCGGTGCAGACTCGATGGGCCGAATGGCCTCCTTCTGCACTGTATGTTCTATGTTCTATGTAGTTGGTTTAACGTAAATACCCCGGATAGGGACGATATAGCATTTATTAGGAATCTGTTGGTTTCCATTCCGATTTGGATACAGACCAATTGATTTTTTGGGGGGGGGGCGGGGGGGGAGATAAATTGCATGCTGGATCCGAAGTTGGACTGTTCTTGGTCAAAATCGTTGGCGCTCTCGAGGGTGGCGAAGACGTTGTTAGCGCTTATGGAACAGGTGGCGGGGGGTTGATCCGTGGAGGTTTATGCACCTGGTGGGTGGCGGGGTTAAGGGATTCTGGTTCTTGTCTAAATAAGGTGCATTCTAGGATCAACTTTTTTCTGGTGGATGATCTCTTCTCCCTTGGGTAAGGAAGGCAGAATACTCAGCCATTGTCATCTTGGGTCATGCCCACTACTGGTGGATTTGGTTTTGGAGTCGGGCCCCATTTAGCATCCACTGAGGAGTTTAGATGTAGGATTATTGGCGGGTTTGTAATTTTGTGGGCACATGTCCAAGGCCATTGGTGAGTATGTGGAATCAATAGGAACGATCCTGTCAAGCCCTCCAAGCTTTGGGACGCTTTTGGCGGTGATTAAAGGAGAGATATACCGTACAAGGTGCATACGGAGAAGGAGGTAAGGGTGGGATAGCAGAGGTTGGTGGTTGATATCTTGGAGGTCGATTGCAGGTACTTGTGTGACCCTACCCTGGAGCTCATGGCAAGCAGGAAAAAGCTGTATACAGAGTTTGATCTGTTGTCTGCAGAGAAGGCGGTGAGACAGTTGCGCCATTTGAGGGGGGTGAGTGTGGGGAGAAGGCCGGCCGCCTGTTAGCTCATCAGCAGGCAGCCTCCTGGGAGATTATTCAGGTTAGGGATTTGAGTGGTAGTTTGGTTTCTGGCCCAAACAAAGTAAACGCAGCATTTGAGGCTTTTTACAAGAATGTTTATAGGTCGGAGCCCTCGGTGGGGGGAGGTGGGTGGTGTGGACAGGTCAACATTTCTAGATGGGTTGGAGTTTCTGATGGTAGGGGATGAGAGACAGGAAGGGTTGGAGGCCCCGTTAGGCCCTGAGGAGATTTGGTTTGCTATGGGCGGATACAAATGGATAAAGTGCCTGGGCCTGATGGGTTTCCAGTGGAATTCTGTAAGAGAATCAGTTGGTTCCGTTGCTGATAGATATGTTTAACGACTCTGTCCTGGAGATCCCTCCCTGCAGCACTCTTGTAGACCTCTATTTCACTACTGTTGAAGAAGGATAACAAGGCTGACTGAGGTGTTGACAGTAATGCTAGAGCCTTGTCTCCCTGAGGTGATTGTGGAGGATCAGACAGGCTTTGTGAAGGGCCGACAATTGTCAGCCAATATTCAGAGTCTGTTGAATATGGTTCTCTCCCCGTCCGAGGAGCCCGGGGAGGGGATAGTGTCTTTAGGTGCTGAGAAGGCATTTGACAGGAAGGAGTGGAGGTATCTTTTGGAAGTTCTGGAGAGGTGTAGTCTTGGGCCAAAATTGATTTCATGGGTATGGTTGTTGTCTGAGGCCCTCTTGGCTAATGTTCTTACCAATTCCTTGAGTTTGGAGTACTTCCATTTGAACAGGGGGACTAGACAAGGGTGTCCTATGTCTCCCCTCTTATTTGCGTTAGCGATTGAGCCATATCTTTGAGGGCTTCAGGTAAGTGGAAGGGGATAAAGAGGGAAGGGATGCAACATAGGGTGCCGCTGTATGCTGACAATCGGTTTCTTTATATTACGGACATGGTCACCACCATGCTATTGAGGATCTTTGGTTCATTTTCAGGTTGCAAGTTGAATCTGGCAAAGAATGAATGTTTTCCGGTTAGCTCCTCAGGGAGGGCAGCCAACTTAGGGGTGTGGACTTTTCACTTGGCCTCAGGTATCTGCTTCAGGTATCTGGGTATCCGGGTGGCCCATGATTGGGCCCAGCTCATAAGTTGAAACTCCCAGATCTGGTGGACAAGGTTAAGTCCGATCTGCAAAAGTGGGACAACCTCCCCTTGTCTCTGGCACGCAGCGTCCAGTCTATTAAAATTAATATTATGCCAAGGTTTTCGTTTTTATTTCAGTATCTTCCAGTCTTCCTCCCTAAATCTTATCAATTTGTGATAACCACCGGTTTGCCCTGGGGAGTATGTATGGGGGGTTCTGGGTATGGCGGAGAGCGGGGATTGAGAGGATGGGGGATGTGTTCATAGAGGGGAGCTTTCCGAGTATGAGGGCTCTAGAGGAGAAGTTTGGGTTGGTGAGGGGAAATAAATTCAGGTATCTGCAAGTGCGGGACTTCCTTCGTAAACAGGTGGCAACCTTCCCGCTCCTACCGCTGAGGGGGATTCAGGACAGGGTAATTTCCAGAGGGTGAGGTGGGGGGCGGGGGGGGGGGGGAGAGCCTCGGACATCTATAAGGAGATTATGGGTCGGAGGAGACACAGACCGAGGAGCTGAAGCGTAAGAACAAAGAACAAAGAAAAGTACAGCACAGGAACCGGCCCTCCGAGCCCGTGCCGACCATGCTGCCCTACTAAACTACAATCTTCTACACTTCCTGGGTCCATATCCCTCTGTTCCCATCCTATTCATGTACTTGTCAAGATGCCTCTTAAATGTCACTATTGTCCCTACTTCCACCACCTCCTCCAGCAGCAAGTTCCAGGCACCCACTACCCTCTGTGTAAAACACTTGGCTCGTACATCTACTCTAAACCTTGCCCCTCGCACCATAAACCTATGCCCCCTAGTAATTGACCCCTCTACCCTGGGGAAAAGACTCTGACTATCCACTCTGTCTATGCCCCTCATAATTTTGTAGACCTCTATCAGGTCGCTCCTCAACCTCCGCCGTTCCAGTGAGAACAAACCAAGTTTATTCAACCGCTCCTCATAGCTAATGCCCTCCATACCAGGCAACATCCTGGTAAATCTCTTCCGCACCCTCTCTAAAACCTCCACACCCTTCTGGTAGAGTGGCGACCAGAATTGAACACTATACTCCAACTGTGGCCTAACTAAGGTTCCATACAGCTGCAACATGACTTGCCAATTTTTATACTCAATGCCTTGGCCAATGAAGGCAAGCAAGCCATATGCCTTCTTGACTACCTTCTCCACCTGTGTTGCCCGTCGGTGACCTGTGGACCTGTACACCAAGATCTCTCTGACTGTCAATACTCTTGAGGGTTCTGCCATTCACTGTATATTCCCTACCTGCATTAGACCTTCCAAAATGCATTACCTCACATGGCAAACTGATTCGAGGTAACTTCATTCCTTCTCAAGAGCAATTACACCACCACACTTGACAAATTATGCATGTCAACAAGTCAATTTAAGGCAGGTGTAATTTGTTTTAAACGTCAGAATTTCAGGGGCAGCAGGTTTTGCCTTTCTCATCCTGTCAGTAACACACATCCACAATTTTGGGGGTTGTCACATCTTCTGACAGATGACAATTCGATTGAAATTTAGCTTGTCTTTCAGACGTACAGTGTAAATTCCAGTTCCCTCCACCAGGGGCTTGATTCTCCGACCCCTCGCCGGGTTAGAGAATCGCCGGGGGCTGGTGTGAATCCCGCCCCTGCCGGTTGCCGAATTTTCCGGCACCGGATATTCGGCGGGGGCGGGAATCGCGCCGGTCGGCAGGCCCCCCCTGGCGATTCTCTGGCCTGTGATGGGCCGAAGTCCCGCTGCTGGAATGCCTGTCGCGCCGGCGAGAATCAAACCACCTCTCTTACCGGCGGGACTAGGCGGCGTGGGCGGACTCAGGTGTCCTGGGGGGGTGCGCAGGGCAATCTGGCCCCAGGGGGTGCCCCCATGGTGGCCTGGCCCGCGATCGGGGCCCACCAATCCGCAGGCGGGCGTGTGCCGTGGGGGCACTCTTTTCCCTCCGCCTCGGACACAGACTTTACCATGGCTGACGCGTAAGAGACGCCCCCTCCTGCGCATGTGCGGGGATGACGTCAGCAGCCGCTGATGCTCCCACGCATGCATGGACTTCCGCCGGCCGGCGAAGTCCTTTCGGCCCCGGCTGGTGTGGCGCCAAAGGCCTTTCCCGCCGGCCGGCGGTGCGCCAACCACTCCGGCGTGAGGCTAGCCCCTCAAGGTGAGGGCTTGGCCCCTAAAGGTGCAGCAAAATCCGCACCTTTGGGGCGGCCCGACGCCGGAGTGGTTCACTCCACTCCATCCCGCCGGGACCCCCCGCTCCGCCGGGTAGGGGAGAATTTCTGCCCAGAAGTACACCACTTTTCAATTAAAATAATGTGCGTGATTCTCCGGTTCCCCAGCCGTGTGTTTCTCAGCAGTGTGCTGCTCACTGGCAGCGGGGTTCTCTCTTCCTGTCATTTGTCAATGGCATTTCACATTGAAGCCACCCCACATCACCGGGAAAACTGCAGGCGGGGGTGTGCAGCCGGCGGGAACAGAGAATCTCAACAGCTGGAGAATTCTGGCCAATGTTGCTCCTGAGTTATCTACTGTACTGCTGCCATAGTTTCAGGGAAAACCCAAATAAATGTAGTTATATATGGGAAAAAATGGGTTGGTTGTTGGACATTTGATTGTTTGCCATTCCACGGTATTGTATGAATATAACCAGCTGACCTTTAATTCCAGGAGCAGGTCAGTGACTGAGGCACTGCTGTGAGTTGGATGTGAAAGTTTCTCAGAGTCACAATATAGACAGTATAAATGATGATTTGGGTACACATTTATTTGATATCCTGTTTATGCTAATAATTGGGATGGAGAACAATACTGTTAGTCTTTACATACATTTTGACTTAAACAAGTAGTCTGATGTCACATGAGTTTTATAGACAGCTACATGCACATAAATATGCTGATTTGTACAGAAACACTTTGCAGTTCAGTAAAATCTAGTGATACAAAAGTACATAATAATAGTTTTGACAAGGTGAAATGCAGGAGACACCAAAGACAAATTGGCTGAGAGAGGAGTTTGAATTATAATTTAAGAATGGAGTGCTGAAAAAAGCAAAATGGGTTCACAAAATCTTATCTAAAGGGAAAACATTCTGGCTGTAACAAGCCTTATTTTAACAATTAAGAAATCATTCATTCAAATACCTTTAATGAACCAAACTTTTTGTGTTCAGAAGTGTTGCAAAGAACCTGAAATTGGACCTGACAAATTGGGGACAATTCAGCGGAAAAAGGTTAAAGTTTTGTTTCGGACGCATTTGCCAGTTTTTTCAGCCTCGGGGAGTTTCTCCCCGCCGAGGCCACACTTTAGTCGATTTCCAGACCGGCAGCTCTGATTTCCGCAATACCTCCTTTCAGGCTCCCTCCACTTTATGGACCTCCCTCCCCCCCAACCTTCTCGAGGACCCTGGAACCCCCCTCACCCCCCCCCCCCTCCATCTAATGGCCATGTCCACTCCTGGGCCTGATTCCTGCAGTGCCAACCTGGGACCTGGGCACCTTGGCATTGCCAGCTTGACACTCTGGCAGTGACACTTGTGCTGACATTGCTGGGTGCCGGGTGGCACTGCCAGGCTGGCACTGTCTAGGTGCCAGGTGTCAGGAGGAGTGCCAGGGTAGTACTCTTCCCTATCTTTGACTACCTAGGGGTCTCTAATGGCTTGCGAGACCCCCCCTCCCCTCCAAGGTGCCCTGTTTGGAGGTTTGCTAAGTCTTTTGGATGTTAAAAGAACAGCATACAGATTACTTAGTGTTGTATTCTTTGGGGGGGTGTATTTGATTTACTGGTTGCTAAGATGTTCACTGTTTGTTTTAGAAAGGTTAACTTGAGTTCATAGAATAAACATTGTTTTGTTTTAAAAAATGCTCGTCCATTTCTGCTGTACCACACCTGTAGAGTGGGCCGTGAGCTCCCCATACCACAATCTATTAAAAGTTGTGGGTCAGGTAAACTCCATGATACACTTTGGGGTTCTCTAAACCCTGGCCCATAACAATTGGGGGCTCGAGGGGGATAAAAGTCTATCTATTGGATTGGCTTAGTGAACTTAAAGACAGTGAGGGGTGAGCATATTGTGGTTGCTTTCAGGTGTGGTATTTTAGTTTAAGTGGGGAGTGTATTGTGGACAATGGCTCTTTCAGAGGTTTAGAAGTTTTTGGGGGTGGAGAGGGTCACACGCAGTACCTTACGGACAGAGACTAAAAGTAGACTGTTAGATTTGGCAAAAACATTGCAGTTAACATTACCTGACAAAATGCGAAAAGATGAGGTAATTATGGCGGTGGCTAAGCATTTAAAGTTGCCTGAGATAGAGTTTGACTCATTGGAAATGGCAAAAATTCAGTTCCAAATTAAACAAATGGAACATGAGAAAGAATTAAAGCAGCTTGAATTGAGAGAGCGGAAAGAGAAAGAGAGAGAGAGGAAAAAGAAAAGGAGAGAGAAGAAAGAAGAAAAGAAAGAATAGCCCTAGCAGAACAAAAAGAAAGAGAAAGGGAGATACAGATCAGGGAAAAAGATAAAGAGAGAGAGTTTGAACTTCAGAAAATGGCCATGAAATATGACAGTCAGTTAAAATTGGCAGATGTAAACGGAAACGTACAGTTGGATGATAGTGATGAGGATAGTGGGAAAGAACGTCAAAGTTGAAAGCTTGGTGGGGATCTATTTAAATATGTCCAAGCATTGCCAAGGTTTGACGAGAAGGAAGTGGAAGCCTTTTTCATTTCATTTGAGAAGGTAGCTAAACAAATGAAATGGCCACAGGACATGTGGGTATTACTGATTCAAACAACGCTGGTAGGTAGAGCTAGTGAAGTGTTGGCGTCATTACCGGAGGAGGTATCTGAGACGTATGAGGAGGTGAAAAAATCCACCTTAGGTGCACATGAACTAGTGCCTGAAGCCTACAGACAAAGGTTTAGAAATTTAAGGAAAGAATTTGGTCAAACATACATGGAGTTTGAAAGGCTCAAACAGAGTAATTTTGATAGGTGTATAAGGGCTTTGAAAATAGACCAAACGTATGAAGCTCTCAGAGAAATTATAATTTTGGAGGAGTTTAAAAATTCAATTCCTGATGTAGTGAGAACTCATGTGGAAGAACAGAGGGTTAAAACTGTGAGGTTAGCAGCAGAAATGGCAGATGGTTCTAAATTAGTTCATAAATCAAAGCTTGGTTTCTGACATCAATTTCAGCCTGTGAGGGATAGAAACTGGGGACATGAGAAATACTCAAGTGGTAAAGGTAAAGGTGATCTGATGGGTGATAATAAGTACCTCTGATTAAAAAAGAAATCCAGGAGGGTGGAAGAGACATGAAAAGTTTCAAATGTTTTCACTGTAATAAACTAGGCCACGTAAAGCCACAGTGTTGGTGGTTGAAGAAAAGCACTGGGAAGGCTGATGTGGTAAAATAGGATAAGACAATGGGGTTTGTTAGAGTGGTAAAGGAAAGCCCAAGTGAAGCGAAGGAGGTGCGAAAGATTGTGCAGCCTGATCAAGAGGTGATTGATACGAAGGTGCCAGATCTCTTTAAAGAATTTGCTTGTGTGGGTAAAGTTTACTCATGTGTATCAGGAGGAGTAGGTAAAGAAGTCACAATTTTAAGAGATACGGGAGCTAGTCAATCTTTAATGGTAAGAGATGAGGAGTTATGTAGTCTGGGAAGAATGTTGCCAGAAAAGGTGGTGATATGTGGAATTCAGGGTGAGAGGAGTAGCGTTCCATTATATGAGATACGGTTGGAAAGTCCAGTGAAGAGTGGTGAAGTGGTAGTAGGAGTAATAGAGAAACTATCTTGTCCAGGAATACAGTTTATCTTGGGTAATGATCACAGGTGGGAGTGATGCCTACTGTGGTTGATAAGCCAGTGGAAAATCAGACAACTGAAGTGTTGAAGGACGAATATCCAGGGAGTTTTCCGGATTGTGTAGTAACAAGGTCGCAAAATCACAGGTTAAGACAAGAGGAGAAATCAAAGAGTGAAGATGAAGTTGAAGTGCAATTATCAGAAACGATTTTTGATCAGATGGTTGAAAAAGAACAAGAACAGGTGGAGGATGAGGTGGATATTTTTAGTTCAGGAAAATTGGCGGAGTTACAGCAGAAAGGTGTAGAAATAAAATGGATATATCAGAAAGCATATACGGAAGAGGAATCTGAGTGTATACCAGAGTGTTATTACCGTAAAAGTGATGTCTTGATGAGAAAATGGAGACCTTTACATATGCAGGCGGATGAAAAGTGGGCAGAACTTCATAAAGCAGTATTGCCGGTAGGGTATAGAAAGGAGGTGTTGCGAGTTGCACATGAGGTATCAGTGGGAGGTTATTTGGGAATAAGGAAAACTCAAGCTAAAATACAAAAACATTTTTATTGGCCTGGACTACATAAAGATGTAGTTAAATTTTGTCAATCATGTCACACATGCCAAGTGATAGGGAAACCACAAGCAGTGATAAAACCAGCGCCCTTAATACCCATTCCAGCATTTGAGGAACCTTTTACAAGGGTCCTAATTGATTGCGTAGGACCGCTTCCTAAAACGAGAAGTGGGAATCAATATCTGTTGACTATAATGGATGTGTCTACTAGGTTTCCAGAGGCCATTCCAGTACATAATATTACAGCTAAAAAGATTGTGGTAGAGTTACTTAAATTCTTTACTAGATATGGACTATCCATAGAACTACAATCGGATCAAGGATCAAATTTTACCTCAAAGTTATTCAAAGAAGTAATGGATAGCTTAGGAATAAAACAATTTAAATCAACTGCGTACCATCTAGAATCGAAGGGAGCATTAGAAAGGTGGCATCAGACATTAAAGACAACGTTGAGGGCTTATTGTCAAGATTATCCAAGGATTGGGATAAAGGAATTCCATTCGGACTATTTTCAATTAGGGATGCACCTAATGAGTCAACCAAATTTAGTCCTTTTGAACTAATTTTTGGTCGTGAGGTAAGAGAACCACTTAAATTGATTAAGGAAAAATTGGTGGGTGAGACATCGGAAATTACATTATTGGATTACGTGTCAAATTTTAGGGAACGATTAAATAGAGCAGGTGAATTGGCTAGACAACATTGAAAAGTTGCACAAAATGTGATGAAACGGGTAACGGACAAGAAATCCAAAGTTCGTAGTTTTGCCAATGGAGATAAAGTTTTAGTGTTGTTACCAGTGGTAAGTGAACTTTTAAAAGCTAGGTTCTGTGGACCTTATCAGATTGAAAGGAAATTAAGTGAGGTGAATTATGTGGAAAAACACCAGATAGAAGGAAGAATCACCGAGTGTGTCATGTGAATATACTTAAAAGATACTTTGAAAGGGAAGGAGAGAAAAAGGAGGTTTTAATGATTCTAACTCAAAGTGACGAACCAAATCCAGATGACTGTGAATTTGACATACCTCAAATTAAATTGGAAAATTATGATGTTCTGAAAAATTGGGATAAATTGGTGAGTTACCTGCCAGAGGAAAAACGAACTGACCTGAAAGAGTTATTGATATCACATGGGCAAGTTTGTGGAGATAAATTGGGAAGTACTAAAATGGCTATACATGATGTAGATGTGGGAAAGGCTGTTCCGATCAAACAACAACCATACAGACTTAACCCTTTAAAATTGGCACAGGTTAACAAAGAGATGGAAAGTATGCTTAAAAATGGCATAATTGAAGAGGGTTACAGCCAATGGAGCTCACCCATAGTGATGGTGCCTAAACCAGACGGTACCCAACGGTTGTGTGTGGACTATAGAAAGGTTAATGCAGTTACAAGAACGGACTCATATCCTATTGCACGTTTGGAGGATTGCATTGAGAAAGTGGGACAATCAGCTTTTATTTCCTAATTGGATTTACTTAAATGTTACTGGCAGGTACCTTTATCAGAAAGGGCGAAGGAGATTTCAGCTTTTGTGATTCCAGATGGTCTTTACCAATTCAAAGTTATGCCATTTGGCATGAAAAATGCCCCAGCTGACTTCAACGGTTAACTAACAAAGTCGTTTCAGGATTACCCAATTGTGTGGTATACATCGACGATCTGGTAATTTTCAGCCAGACATGGACAGAACATTTGAAACATCTGATGGAGTTATTCGATTGACTTCTGAAGGCGGGTTTGGTGATAAATCTAGCCAAAAGTGAAAAGCCCGAATCACTTTCCTTGAGGAGTTTTCGATACCCTCGAGTCGAAGGGAAATAATGCGATTTCTTGGCACGAGTGGATTTGATCGAACATTTGTGCAAAAGGCTTGTAGTGTGATTGCTCCACTGATGGACTTGCTGAAGAAACGTCAAAAACTTCAATGGACAGCGCGGTAGCATTGTGGCTAGCACAATTGCTTCACAGCTCCAGGGTCCCAGGTTCAATTCCGGCTTGGGTCACTGTCTGTGCGGAGTCTGCACATCCTCCCCGTGTGTGCGTGGGTTTCCTCCGGGTGCTCCGGTTTCCTCCCACAGTCCAAAGATGTGCAGGTTAGGTGGATTGGCCATGATAAATTGCCCTTAGTGTCCAAAATTGCCCTTAGTGTTGGGTGGGGTTACTGGGTTATGGGGATAGGGTGGAGGTGTTGACCTTGGGTAGGGTGCTCTTTCCAAGAGCCGGTGCAGACTCGATGGGCCGAATGGCCTCCTTCTGCACTGTAAATTCTATGATAATCTATGACAGCGGACTTTCAACAGGCATTTGACTGCCTGAAAACTGTGATAATCAATGCGCATGTGTTGGAGAATTACAAGGGACTCTATGATCAGATTGAACTAAAGTATCTGACTTTAAAGAGAAATACTGAGGCATAGAGAATTGGACAGATCATGCAGAGACCTTCCTGTTCAACGAGACTGTCAATCATGAAGAATTTCAGTTGGAGGAAGAAGAATGGAAAAAATGGACTTTATTATTATACCTGTTTGCGTGTGTTTTTTTTTAAACAAACAAGTATATTTACTGTGTGCATTTCTTAAAGGATAGTGCAAAGGTGAAAAATGAAACCATCTTGAAGTTGCTGATTTTTTTTTCTTGGGGAGCGGTGTCATGTGAGAGTACCCTTTAAGAAATGAGTGTTTAAGAAATGTACCTTTAAGAAATGGAGCTGCTCATGTTACTGGAGTGATGTCAGAGTGTGGGTGGAGCTGTGCGCCACTTCTGCTTTTTAGGTTCAGTTTGAGAAAGCTTGGGGGTGTCTGTGAGCTGCATTGCTGTTGATCTCTGCCATCCAAAAACTATCGATGGATCATTTGGTGAATTCAGAAGTATAAATGTTTTCAGTCTTGAATGTAAACCCTGATGTGCTCCTGTTTGGAGGTTTGTTAAGTCTTTTGGATGTTAAAAGAACAGCATACAGATTACTTAGTGTTGTATTCTTTAGGGGGTGTATTTGGTTTACTGGTTGCTAAGATGTTGACTGTTTTAGAAAGGTTAACTTGAGTTCATAGAATAAACATTGTTTTGTTTTTAAAAATACTCGTCCATTTCTGCTGTACCACACCTGCAGAGTGAGCCGTGAGCTCCCCATACCAGAATCTATTAAAAGTTGTGGGTCAGGTAAACTCCATGATACACTTTAGGATTCTCTAAACCCATGCCCATAACATACTCAAGAACACCAGATTTGTGCTTGAGGTGCTGTTACCTACTGGGCTACAGACCAAGGGTTTGAAGATGGAATTAGACAGAACATTTCTTTCTTATAAGAGCATAAGAACGTGGAGCAGGGAGTAGGTAATTTAGTCTCTCGACCCTGCTCCACTGTTCAATACGGCCATGGTTGATCTCATCAAGGCCTCAAATCCCCCGTTCTGCCTGTTCTCCATAACCTTTCAACCCACTACTAATTAAAAATCTGTCTAACGCCCCTTTAAATTTACTCACTGTCCCAGCATCCACTGCACTCACGGGTAGCAAATTCCAGAGATTCACAATTCTTTGGGAGATCATGGGCGAGATTCTCCGACCCCCCCGCCGGGTCGGAGAATCGCCGGGGGCTGGCGTGAATCCCGCCCCCGCTGGTTGCCGAAGTCTCCGGCACCGGAGATTCGGCGGGGGCGGGAATCGCGCTGCGCCGGTTGGCGGGCCCCCCACCCGCTCGATTCTCCGGCCCGGATGGGCCGAAGTCACGCCGCCAAATTGCCTGTCCCGCCGGCGTAAATTAAATCACCTACCTTACCGGCGGGAATAGGGGGCGCGGGCGGGCTCCTGGGGGGGGCGCGGGGCGATCTGACCCCTGGGCCCACCGATCCGCGGGCGGGCCTGTGCCGTGCGGCACTCTTTCCCTTCCGCCTCTCCACCATGGCGGAGGCGGAAGAGACTCCCTCCACTGCGCATGCGCGGGAAACTGTCAGCGGCCGCTGACGCTCCCGCGCATGCGCCGCCCGGAGATGTCATTTCCGCGCCAGCTGGCGGGGCACCAAAGGCCTTTTCCGCCAGCTGGCGGGGTGTAAATTAGTCCGGCGCGGGCCTAGCCCCTCAATGTTGGGGCTCGGCCCCCAAAGATGCGGAGCATTCCGTGCCTTTGGGGCGGCGCGATGCCCGTCTGATTTGCGCCGTTTTGGGCGCCAGTCGGCGGACATCGCGCCGTTTCTGGAGAATTTCGCCCCATAGTTTCTCCTCAACTCAGCTTTAAATTTGCTACCCCTTATCCTGAGACTATGACCTCTCATTCTAAAATGCCCCACAAGAGGAAGCATCTGCTCCACGTCTACTTTTTCCATACCTTTTATCATCTTGTATAGCGCAATTTGATCTCCCTTCATTCTTCTAAATTCTAGAGAGTAAAGGCCTAATCTGCTCAATCTCTCTTCATACGACAAACCCCATATCTCGGGAATCAATCTTTGCTGGACCAGGGAAAAGGAGGCGGATCTGCTCATTGAGCTTAGGTGGTGTCAATAGGAAGGTCAGAGCACAGCTGTCCAAGGGAGGGGGCTCAGGTCATGGCGGCACTAAGAAGGGTTGTGGGGGACAGAAGGAGTGAACTGGACGACAGAGGGAAGATTAATCTCTGCCGAAGGCAGCTCAAGCCTGATAGAGTAATGATCAAGGCTGATTGAGGCTAGGTCAGTGGTGAGGCCGGGAAAGTTGAGGGTAATTCAGGGCAGGTCAAGGGTGATAGAGGGAGAATTAAGGATAGGGATGGCGGCACAGGAGGGTGAACTATCCCACCAAACAACCACCCATCTTCTGATAACCCCCAACCCAACTACCCCTCCAACTCCTGGCACCCTAATCACCCACACCGACTATCTCCTGACTCCCAACACTCCCGACTATCTTCCTGAACCCCGATAGCTCCCCTATCCCGACTACTCCCCCACCTCCCGAGTGCTCCCAACCCATCGACTACTTCGAGTGATCACTCAACATCCGCAACTCATCCTATCCCGTAACCCATCCTACCCCTCTGACTGATTCTACCCCCACTGACTCATGCTACCCCACCATCCATCCCCCAATCATACCCACTTACCTTATATGCTCACCTTCTTCCTTACTTCTTAAAGTGCACTGAAACAAAGGGACCTACATTTACCTGGTTTCTGGCTGTTACTGCTGCAAAAAGAGGCCATGGCTTGACTTCCCTGATGTCGCTGTCCTGCACTAGAAGACCTCCGGAACCAGGCCTGCGACACATTTCTCATCAGGCCCGAGACGGAAGAGCGACCAAGAAGTGTGCAGCTACTGACCTGGGTAACTAAAAATGAGCGGTTTGGCAATCCAACCGTGATTGCCATTCCTTGGAAGCACTGGCCCAATGTTTTCTGCTTTTAACTTAATATATATTCAGTAAAGATTAATGACAAAGAATGACAACAGTTGGGACAAAATAAGATAATACTTTGAAATTTATATGCCTTTGCTCTCCGTAGCAGCAACTGTAACTGAACAAAAAGCAAACTGAAATGATAAAGGTATACTGTCTTGTATATGAACATTCTTTCATAGCCAACAATCACATGAAGTGCCAGAGATGTAATATTACAGTTAAGATGTGCAATGGGCTGTTACAACAAAATAATATCATTATCTTTATAACTTGTCAGATTTTCTTTCCTTCAAAACCCCATGCAATTGCATCATTTACATCTGACATATTACCAAATTAATTCTGGATGTTCCTATAGACAAATTATTCGCCATTGTGCTAGTGTTAAAAATCAATTACTGATATGGCATATTGATAAGTAAAGCCATTTTAATATTTGACAGTAATTTCTATCTGTTCTGTTGCAGCCACTAGTTAAGTGTGGCCACATGAATGCAAAATGCCAGTACGTTCGGAAATGGCACGGTGGGGCGGGGGTATATTTTTACAAGCTGTTCCCCACCCCACCTACCATCTAGTCCTCCCTTCCATCACTCCCTGATAATCATCTGCTTCTCAATATCACCAACCAGGTGGCTGTGAGCTGGCATCCTACCAACTCTTTAAAATATACTTTTAAAATGGCCAAGTGTAAAATCCTAACTGATGGCACAAAATTTTGGTATTGCTGATTTTAACCTTGCCCGGTGTTTAACCTTGCCGATGTTAACCTTGCCTAGTGTAAACTAGCGAGTTTTCAAATAAAATGGGTGTGGTGACCTAACAGTTGTGGTCTTGCTTCCTTCCTGCCTTAAGGCAGATGCTTTTCTGCTGAGTGGAAATGTGCAGAAAAGCAGAGTGAGGAAGGTCCTACTCATAGAGTTTAGGCTCATTACTGTTATGCTGATAACAACCTGATGATAAGACAGGAGCAGGGCTAGAAGTGTTGTATATTGAATTAAATATATATAATTTTATTTGGTTCTTTATGAGCCAGAAAGACCATAAGCATTCCTCTCAGCCCCAAATGTATACCTTGGCCTGGATTTTAGCCCTGGGGCTAAATGTATGGAGTTTGCATGTTCGCCCTGTGTCTGCATGGGTATCCTCTGGGTTCTCCGGCTTCCTTCCACAGTCCAAAGATGTGTATGTTGGGTGGATTAGCCATGATCAATGTGCAGGGTTATGGGTATAGGGCGAGCGAGTGGGCCCAGGTAGAGTGTTCATTTGGAGGGTCGATCACAGACTCGATGGGCTGAATGGTCTCCTTCTGCAATGTAAAGATTCTATGTATTCTAAGGTGTGTTCTGCACAGCATTGAGGGGGAGATTGTGGGTGGGTGCGAATTTAAGAACCGGGGCGAAATTCTCCCGAAACGGCGCGATGTCCGCCGACTGGCGCCCAAAACGGCGCCAATCAGATGGGCATCGCGCCGCCCCAAAGGAGCGGAATGCTCCGCATCTTTGGGGGCCGAGCCCCAACATTGAGGGGCTAGGCTGACGCTGGAGGAATTTCCGCCCCGCCAGCTGGCGGAAACGGCCTTTGTTGCCCCGCCAGCTGGCGTGGAAATGACATCTCCGGGCGGCCGCTGACAGTTTCCCACGCATGCGCAGTGGAGGGAGTCTCTTCCGCCTCCGCCATGGTGGAGACCGTGGCGGAGGCGGAAGGGAAAGAGTGCCCCCACGGCACAGGCCCGCCCGCGGATCGGTGGACCCCGATCGCGGGCCAGGCCACCGTGGGGGCACCCCCCGGGGCTAGATCGCCCCAGGACCCCGGAGCCCGCCCACGCCGCCTGGTCCCGCCGGTAAGGTAGGTGGTTCAATTTACGCCGGCGGGACAGGCAATTTATCGGCGGGACTTCGGCCCATCTGGGCCGGAGAATCGAGCGGGGGGGCCCGCCAACTGGTGCGCCGCGATTCCCGCCCCCGCCGAATCTCCGGTGCCGGAGACTTCGGCAACCGGCGGGGGCGGGATTCACGCCAGCCCCCGGAGATTCTCCGACCCGGCGGGGGGTCAGAGAATGTCGCCCCAGATTCCTTAAAGTATTGCAGTTTATAATTGAGGCCTTGGAAGCCCAGTCAATATGAGTTAAAAATGCTATGACTGTTAAAATGTAGGCAACATTACACCATCTAAATAACCAATCCCTCTGCTATGCACCTGCGAGTGGATTGGTTGCCCACTTTTTGTTCTGCTGTCATTAAACCAGAGGTGGGCAGGTTCAAGATGGGATGATGTCCTGTTTCAGATTTCTTGAATTTTAACCTCAGACAAATTGTCCCAAGCCACCTATTTAGGGTGTTCAGACCAAGCTGCTCAGGCCTACCCTGCCCTGGGAGATATAACTCTTCGGCTTCATTTGTAATTTCACATTACATATTAGCCTTATCTCCCGGGACTTAGACTGACAACTTCTGGTTTGAGTTAAAGTTAGGGTTCATGTTTTACAATAAGTATTGCAAAAATAACTTAAGTTTGTCATAAAAATAAAATGGATCCCTTAGCATGTTACAGATATATTGAAGATCTGTGTTATCAGGCATTTGAATAATTAAATAAATTGTGACAGCATGGTTTTCCTACAGATTAGACAAATTATTTGCTTGAGTCGTATAAATGTGTGCTAGAAAGTGCATTTGTTTCCTCCTTAAACGTTCATTTTAGCAGTCCAGCCTCAATGCTTTTGATTAACAGTATATATTAGTAGTGGATCTGAATACAAGTTAACATTTTGACTGTCTCACGAATGATTCTTGCATTAAGAGGCACACAGAAAATCCCACCTGCTTTCATTCAAAGTGTTTTTTCTCTGTTAATTGTTTTCCAGGTTAAAGTCCAACAACACCAGGTTAAAGTCCTCCTTCGAAGGAGCAGTACTCCGAAAGCTAGTGATTTGAAACAAACCTGTTGGACTTTAACCTGGTGTTGTAAGACTTCTTACTGTGCTCACCCCAGTCCAATGCTGGCATCTCCACATCATAATTGTTTTCCAGTCACTTTTCCTTTTTATGCCCCAACCTGTCTGCTGAAGCTATTTCCACTAAGAGTGTTCTTAGACTTCTAGTGGCGGCTATTAGGTGAACAGTCACTCACGCGGTTGCTTTCGCCTGGGGATTTATTTTTTTGGCCCTTTCTGCCCAGTTAGAGTGTTTTTTGGGAAGAAATTGGTGCAGTATATTAGAATAAGTTCCCCTCGTTTCAATGGTGTCTGGTGGGTACAATGCAAGGCAGAAGTCGGGCAAGGGATCCTCGTTGGATTCAGAAGGTCTCAAGCCTCTGGAGGAGAGAAAATGACGGAGTCCTCTGATGTGTCGTTGCCCCTCAGTGTACGACCGAGAAGTTGATGGATTTCTTAGCAGGTGAATTTAAGAAGCAGCGAAAGGCAGTCGCTGAGGATCTGGCGAAGGCGATTGAAGGGGCCGTGGGATCGGAATTGTCTCTTTGGATGAAGAGATGGCATTTTTGGCGGAGGAGCCGAAGTTGTTAAAGGTCAAGGTTGACGATTTGGAGAATCTCTCCAGATAGCAGAATTTAAGAATTGTTGGGCTACCGGAGGGCATGGAAGGTACAAACATCACAGAATACATCTTTAAGATGTTTGGAAAGTTGGTAGGGGAGGCGATCTTTCCGACCCCTTCTGAGATGGATCGGTCCCATCGATCGGTGAGGGGGAGCCACCATGGGTGATCACAGTCAGGTTCCATTGGTACCCGGACAAGGAGAGGGTTTCGAGGTGGGCGAAAGACCATCGAGATGGTAGTTGTGAAGGCCATGACAGCAGAATATACCAAGACATTGGAGCAGAGCTGGCAAGAAGGCATGCGGCATTTAATAAGGCCAAGGCTGCGCTCTATAATAGCAATGTGGGGTTTGGAATGGTGTACCCGGCTTGTCTTCGGGTCAGCTACAGGGACAGAGACTATTATTTTGATGCGCTGGAGGAGGCAAATTACATTGGTGTTAGACACAGACTGGGGGGAACTGAAGTGCTGGAGGACTATGGGCTTTGCTGTTTGTTTATTGTTACTTTCTTCAGTATTTGTGTTTTGTTATATGGGATTGTTGTAAAGTGGGGGAGGGTGCGGTGTTATTAAGGGACTTTGTGGTGGGGGTTGTAAAGTGGGGGAGGGTGCGGTGTTATTAAGGGACTTTGTGGTGGGGGTTGTAAAGTGGGGGAAGGTGCGGTGTTATTAAGGGACTTTGTGGTGGGGGTTGTAAAGTGGGGGAGGGTGCGGTGTTATTAAGGGACTTTGTGGTGGGGGTTGTAAAGTGGGGGAGGGTGCGGTGTTATTAAGGGACTTTGTGGTGGGGGTTGTAAAGTGGGGAGGGTGCGGTGTTATTAAGGGACTTTGTGGTGGGGGTTGTAAAGTGGGGGAGGGTGCGGTGTTATTAAGGGACTTTGTGGTGGGGGTTGTAAAGTGGGGGACGGTGCGGTGTTATTAAGGGACTTTGTGGTGGGGGTTGTAAAGTGGGGGAGGGTGCGGTGTTATTAAGGGACTTTGTGGTGGGGGTTGTAAAGTGGGGGAGGGTGCGGTGTTATTATGGGACTTTGTGGTGGGGGTTGTATCTGGGTGAAGTTGGGGATTGTTTATGATATTTTTGGAAATGTTTGGGGGAGAGAATTTGGAAGTGGGGTGAGATTCTCCGACCCCCCGCCGGGTCGGAGAATCACCGGGGGCTGGCGTGAATCCCGCCCCCGCCGGTTGCCGAATTCTCCGGCACCGGAGATTCGGCGGGGGCGGGAATCGCGCCGCGCGGGTTGGCCCCCCCCCCCGGCGATTCTCCGGCCCGGATGGGCCGAAGTCCCGCTGCTAGAATGCCTGTCCCGCCGGCGTGGATTAAACCACCTCTCTTACCGGTGGGACAAGGCTCCATGGGCGGGCTCCGGGGTCCTGGGGGGGCCCACGGTGGCCGGGCCCGTGATCGTGGCCCACCGATCCGTGGGCGGGCCTGTGCCGTGGGGGCACTCTTTTCCTTCCGCCTTCGCCATGGTCTCCACCGTGGCGGAGGAGACCCCCTCCACTCCGCATGCGCGGGGATGCCGTGAGCGGCTGCTGACGCTCCGGCACATGCGCCGCCCGGCAATGTCATTTCCGCGCCAGCTGGCAGGGCACCAAAGGCCTTTCCTGCCAGCTGGCGGGGCGGAAATCAGTCCAGCGCGGGCCTAGCCCCTCAAGGTTAGGACTCGGCCGCTCAAGATGCGGAGGATTCCGCACCTTTGGGGCGGCGCGATGCTGGACTGATTCGCGCCGTTTTTGGCGCCGGTCGGCAGACATCGCGCTGACGACGGAGAATTTCGCCCATGGTTCTTTTTTGTTTTCTCTGTTCTTCCTACTGTGTGGTATTAAATTCGGGTATGGGTATTGTTGATTCAATGTTTGATGTTTACCCTGGTTGGGGGTCATCCTGCTGGCAGTATTGCTAGTTAACTGGAGCACAGAGGGGGAGATGGCTGCAGCTGGTTACCTGGGGGGTGGGAGGTGGTTTCCTTTGTTCATCAAGGTAACAAGCATAGATTTTTTGTTTTTGTTCCTTTTGGGGTGGGGGAAGGTTTTTTTTTGTTCTCAATGGGTTGTTTGTCTGGTGTCCAGGGGTGGGGTAGGGGGGAGCTGAGAGGGGGAGGAGGCGGGGTAGTTTGCTGACGGTGATGGTTCCTTTGTTTTTGAACTGGTTGATGGAGGTGATGGTGGCCATCTTGGGTGGGCCTGGAGTGGCATTGGTTGGGACCCTGCAGAATTGCCTCACAAAGGGGGATATGGCTGATCCCTGGGGGGGGGGGGGGGGGCGGGGGGTCTAAATCTCCCCCTTTGCTGGTTACATGGAATGTGAGTGGTGTTGAATGGCCCAGTTAAAAGGTCCCAGGTGTTTGCCCACCTGAGAGGTTTGAAGGCTGATGTAGTTTTTTTTTAACAGGAGACCCACTTGACAGTCCGAGATAAAACAAGACTGTGGAAAGGATGGGTGGGGCAAGTGTATCACTTGAGTTTGGATGTTAGGTCAGCCTGGGCCATGGTGCTGATAAACAAGAGGGTGGCCTTTTCTGCGATCAACATTTCGGCAGACTCAGGAGGGAGGTATGTTATTGTTAGTGGGGTGTTAGCGGGCACGCCAATGGTTTTGGTCAAAGTGTATGTACCAAATTAGGTGACACGGATTTCATTAAGACGGTGCTGGCTTCTATTCCAGATTTTGACTGACATCAGTTAATTATGGGGGGCGAACTTCAATTGTGTTCTAGATCCTTGGCTGGATAGGTTGAGTCCCAAGTTCTTCACTATATTAGGGGTGGCAAAGGAGTTATCATAGAATTTATAGTGCAGAAGGAGGCCATTCAGCCCATCGGGTCTGCACCGGCTCTTGGAAAGAGCATCCTACTTAAGCCCACCCCTCCATCATATCCCCGTAACCCAGCAACCCCATTTAACCTAAAGGCAATTTAGCATGGCCAATCCACCTAACCTGCACATCTTTGGACTGTGGGAGGAAACCAGAGCACACGGAGGAAACCCACGCAGACACGGGGAGAATGCACAGACTTCGCACAGTTAGTAACCCAAGCAGGAATCGAACCTGGGACCCTGGCGCTGTGAAGCCATAATGCTAACCACTATGCTACCGAGTTGTTTGTGTAATGGATGAAATGGGGGGCAGACCCATGGCGATTTAGGTATCCGAGCGATGAGGAGTTTTCTTTCTTTTCCCACATCCATTGGGTCTACTCCCGGATTGATTTCTTGGTGGTGGGTCGGTGAGCGGGGCAGGGTACTCGGCGATCGTGTTATTGGATCATGCTGCACATTATGCGGACCTGTTTTTGGAGCTGGGGTGCCCTCAGCGACCCCCATGGAGGCTGGACACAGCATTGTCTGCTGATAAAGGATTTTGAAAGTGGGTATCCTCTACAATTAGGGAGTATGTAGAGGTTAACAAGAACGAGGTAGTTTTGCCTTCCAAACTCTGGGAAACACTGAAGGTGGTTGTTAGGGGTGAGATAATTTCATACAAGGCGCATAGGGATAAATCTGGGAAGGTGGAGAGGCAGAAGCTGGTGAATTCCATCTTTAAGGTGGGTCGCCAGTACCTGATTGCCCCAACACCGGAGCTTTTGGCAGAGAGAAAGAAATTGCAGATGGATTTCATTTATTGTCAATGGGGAAGGCGGTGAGCCAGCTGCGCGCTTGTGGGGGACATTTTATGAGTATGGGGAGAAGGCCAACTGCCTGTTAGCTCATCAGCTGAAGTGGCAGGCTGCCTCCGGGAGATAGTTCAGATTAGGAACTTGGGTGGCGGGTTGGGTTCTGCCCCAGTGAAGGTTTAAAAAAAAAAAAAAATTTGGAGTACCCAATTATTTTTTTTCCAATTAAGGGGCAATTTAGCATGCCCAATCCACCTAACCAGCACATCTTTGGGTAGTGGGGGTGAAACCCACGCAGACACTGGGAGAATATGCAAACTCCACACGGACAGTGACGAGTGGGGAGAAATCGAACCCGGGTCCTCAGCGCCACAGGCAGCAGTGCTAACCACTGCTGCCCTAGAGAAGGTTAATGAGGTGTTTGAGGCATTCTACCGTGAGCTGTACAAGTCTGAGCCTACAAATGCCGACTTGGTAATGTTACAATTTTTGTAACATTTTGTAATCTTCCCGGAGGTGGTACAGGAAAGAAGGCTGGAGGTGCTGATTGGACAGGAGGAGATCATGAATTGTATTTGTTTAATGCAGGTGGGCAAGGCACCGGACTGGGATCCCTATAGAATTTTACAAACAGTTTGCTGGTCTGTTGGTTGCACTCTGCGGCGTATGTTCAATGATTCTCTATCACGGGAGTGTTGCCGGCCATGCTGAAAAGGGATAAGGATTCCACGGAATGTAGGCCGTATCAACCGATTTCTCTGCTAAATGCTGATGCTAAATTGCTGGCTAAGATGTTGGCAACTCGTTTGGACCCTGCCTGCGGGGATGATTTTGGAGGAGCAGACAGGATTTGTCAAGGGCGGCAGTTGTCAGCCAACATTAGGAGATTGTTGAATGTGGTGTTGTTGCCCTCCGAATGACTGAGCCAGAGGTGATCATTTCGATGGACATGGAGAAAGCATTCGACAGGATTGCGTGGGGGTACCTTTTTGAGATTTTGGAACATTTTGGCTTTGGGCCAAAGTTTATATCTTGGATTAGCTTTTGTATAGGACCCCCACTGCGAGTGTCCATACTACTGTCCTGAGCTTGTGGTACTTTCAACTGTACAGAGGTACAAGGCAGGGGTGCCCTTTATCTCCATTATTGTTTGCCTCAGTGATGGAGCCGCTAGCCGTTGCATTGAGGTATTCTACCCATGTTGGAGGGGGAATAAAGCGTGTAGGGTGGGAACATGGTTTCCTTATATTCAGATGATTTACTGTTATACATCACGGACTCACTCTCCAATATGTGGGGGGGGGGGGGGCGCAATGGAGGTGCTCAGGGACTTTGGCTCTTTTTCAGGGTATAAGTTACCTGGACAAGAGCAAAGTTTTTCCGGTGAACCCCCCAAGGAGGGGAGCGGATTGGGAAGGTTACCCTTCCGTCAGGCCAAGACTCGTTTCCAGTATCTGGGAATTCGGGTGGCCCATAATTGGGCCTCGCTCCAAAAAACTGAATTTAGCCAGTCTGGTGGATGGGATGAAGGCTGATTTGAAGAGATAGGATGCTCTTCCTCTGACATTGGCAGAAAGAGTATAGATTCTGAAGATGAATATTCTCCCTAGGTTTCAGTTTCTGTTCCAGTGTCCCCTGTAATTCTTTCTAAGGCTTTCTTTGGTAGGGTCAATAAGTTAATGTCTACTTTTGTGTGGGCAGCTAAGACCCCTTGGGTTCGCAGGGCATTTCTGAAAAGAGATCGACAATGAGGGTGGGTGCTGTAATCTGCTGTGTTATTACTGGACGGTAAACATTGAAAAGGTGCGGGGGTGGTTTAAGGAGTCAGCTTCTATATAGGGCGGATGAAGGAAGCTTTGTGCATAGGAAGGGGTCTGAGGGCCCTTGTTACTGCCCCACTTCTATTCTCTCCAGTGAAATTTTCATCGAGCCCAGTGGTAATAGCCTCTTTGAGGATTTGGAATCAATTTAGGCAGCATTTTAAATTAAGCTCTATGTCATTGTTGCCGCCGATTTGTAGAAACCATAGGTTTGTGCCGTCTGGTTTAGACTCAACGTTCAGGGCATGGGAGGGGGAGGGGTTGTAGAGGTTTAGGGATTTGTTTCAAGAGGGCAGGTTTGCTGGACTAGATGAGATTGTGGAGAAGTTCCAGCTCCCGCGAGAGAATGTATTTAGGAACTTTCAGGTGCGTGATTTTATACGTAAGGAACTTCCTTTGTTTCCCCTAGTGCCGGCGCCCTCGCTTATGGATCGGGTTCTGTCCTCGGATGAGCTAGGGGAGGGAAGGATCGCAGACATTTATGGGCAGCTGTTGGCGATGGAGCAGGCATCACTGGAATAACTAAAGAAGAAGTGGGATGACGATCTGGGTTCCATCTTTGGAGTGGGTGTGTGGAGTGAGGCACTTTATAGGGTTAACTACATGCCCTCATGTGCAAGGTTAAGTCTGATACAGCTGTTCAAGGTGATGTACAGGGTGCACCTGACCAGAGCATGTATGAGTGGGTTCTTCTTGTGGGTGGAGGGCAGGTGGGAATGGTGCTCTAGGAGGCTGGCGATCTACACGTACATGTTCTGATCCTTCCCCAAGCTTGTCAATTTTTTGGGTCTCCTTTTTGAAACAATGTCAGGGATTCTGGATGTTAAGCTGGAGCCATGCCTGTAGGCCATTTTTGAAGTGTTGGACTCACTGGTGCTGCAAATGGGGACGAAGGCAGATGTCTTGGCCTTCATCTCGTTAATAGCCTGGAGGTGAGTTCTGTTTGGGTGGAGGTCTCCAGTGCCGCGTACCTGGTGGCATTCCTGTACCTGGAGAAGATCAAGCATGCGATGAGGGGGTCTGTACATGGGTTTTACTCAAGGTGGCGGCCGTTCATTGCCTTTTTCAGGGAGCTGGTTACCGTCAGCTGTTGGTGGGGGGGTGGGGAATTGGTTAGTTTATTAGGGTCTTCCTGGTTGGGGGGGGGGCAGTTGGAGGGAAGTAGTATTGGTATTGTATTGGGTTGGGATGGGTTGTGTTGTGTAGGGGTTATTCTTGTAATATTGTAAAATTTTGTTTGAATAAAAATATTAAAAAGAGAAGAGTGCTCTTAAAGAGTGTTCTGGTATTTTCATTTCACTAAAAGCTATTTTTTTTCATAAAACAGCAAAAACTTCTTTCAGTTTCAAGCTATATTTTACCTATTCAAATATCATTCACAATCAACCAATGTATTTGTAGCAATCTGTCTGGCATGACCAGTATTAAAATGCTATCAAATGTAAAGATCTGCTTCCATCATTTCGAAAAAATATTCTGCAGTGTTACTTGTCAGTAATAAAGAGACAAGAAATATTATTTGCTCAGTGAGAAAGAAACATGTTACTTTCAAAACTTAAGGTATCAAACCACAGGTTGAACACAGGTTAAAGCCATTACAGTATGCTTCTACTGTATTAGAACATACTGACATGTACAGAAAACACAGTCCAACAATTCAGGCATAACATTTCTGACTGGCATTAGTTTAGCTCATTAAAAAAGTGTCTATCCTATCATTGCTATAAATAAAACTTACTGATTATAACAACTAAAAGATTTGCTTTTCGTATTCTCTCATTAATTCATGATTCAGAAGAATTCTCAGTACATCACTTAAACAATGACATTAATCAAATTGCAAATGAAATATGTCAAATCTTATATATTAGCAAGTTCAGTATCTGTACAGTGACAGGAACTTAACAATCTAGAGGAAAATTTCCATGTGCACCAGCTGTAACAGAACTGTAAACCTGTTTTCTTAAAGATCAGCTTTACAGTTCTGTTACACATAATTCAGAAAGGAACTTTTCCAATATGATGAGAATTAATGACCATACACCAGGAATCTCCAGAATAAACTATCAGATGGCTCCATTGGAAAATCTCCAAATGTTGGTAATTTAAATTCTGACCACTGAGCAGTCATCAATTTTAAGAAGTGGAATATATGTTGTATTACTTATCTTGTGATGGACAAGAACTTAGACAAACAAACACTTAACATTAATAGTGGAGTCAGCAAAGTTTAGAAGGGCAACAATAAATAATTATTCCCCTGAAAACCCTTTAAACTTTTGTAGTAGTCTTGGGTCCTCCAAAATACACAAATATAATATTCAAATAACCCATAAAAATAGAATTCTGACAAGAAAAATACAGTTTATCCATTTGTAATGACTATTTGGCAAGTATCAATATAAGATAAACCAGTGAGAGACTAATGCTGTGCATTCCGATTCCTGGTCATTAAATCCTCCCCATTCTTTCAAAACGCAGATTTAACAAAAATATATTAAACTAACAGATTTATGCAAATCTCAACTTAATATCTTCTTATTACAAATAAATACAGCCTAAGTAAAATAGTTTCTGCCCCTTTTTTAAAGAACGTATACCTAATCAGGATAAGATGAAATGATGTCCTGGAATTTCCTCCATGGGCACAATTGGGAAATTGTGCCCTAAATATATTTGACAATACATCTGTATGGCTGAGGTGAAGCTGCACCTAAATCTCTGAGTAAACAAAGAAACATAAGCCCTAATGTACAATTTCCTATGCATCAGTGCAGTTAACAATGTAATTGATTTGTCACTCGATCAGAGCTCATGGGTAGAATCTTCTATTCTGTTTAAGTTCGGTGGCGGGCGTGGAAGTGATTCTCGCTGGGGCGGTGATCCTGCATGGCTCAGCCTTTTACTTCTACATCCATGCGGAGCATGACAAATTTCGTGGTGTAACAGGCAGGAAGTATCTGCTATAACCATATGGGATCAAAGTTCCGGGCACTATATTTAAAGGGCACCTGGACAGCTTGCACCATCCCTTCCATCTATGCCTGGCCACTGCTCCACACTTTCCGGCTAACCCTTCTTCTCTTCATTGATTGGCCATCCTCCATGCAACTTGCACTGCCGTCACCCAGTCTCAAGCATGGGCTGTTTTTTACAGTCACTCCCCAAAGAGAACTATGCAGCGACAACTCACCGTTAATCAAGGAAGAAGTCAACCTCGCCAAATGCATGCCACTTATGTACAGTCGTAACAGTGAACATTCTAACTTCTCGCTGAGGGGGAACTTAATTCCAGCCAGATGGCCTTTTAATGAGTATGCATGACTTGCAAATGCATGGAAAAGGGCTTCCTGCCATTGTTCATTAGGAAACTCAACCCATCTTTAACCTGCCATTAAGGTCCTGAGAACTTTGTCCCTAAAGTTAATCCCGATATCGGAAAACTGATTTTTGGCCTCACATCAAATTAATTCCCCCTCCCGTCAGGTTTCCTGCTGCTTGCTGCTGGTGGGACTGGAACATTCTGTCCCATGGGTCCTCAAGATGCTTGGGTATTATAAACGTGAGGAAAATGTTTTTACAAGTTAGGCCTGAGACTACAAGGCAATCCGCATTTATTTCTCTGTTACACTAACTTGAGAATAATTAATTTAGATAGTTCTGTATGGGGTCTGAAGTATTTTTAAAATTTTCTTCCCAGCAGAGGAATAGCCAGAAAGCGGGCCATCCTTCAAGTTTGTTTTTAAAATCTATGATTTCTGTCAGCAGGGCAGAAACCTTACTTCACTACTGGTCATTGTTAGTCCATTGATTAGAGCTGGATTCATGTGGCCTTGGGTGCCTGTGCAAATGAGAATCCGGGTACAATGTAATGAATGACCCCATTCCTGAACAAGAACAATTGGAAGAAATTCATGTGTTCAGGCGCTGGGGTATGTCCATTTTGTGAGAGGGATTCATTTGGGTGCCAAATTTTAGCAATATTTTATGGTGTTTAATTCATTTGCACCCAGATTTTCCGTGCACTTGGGCATAAATCAGGAGGAAACTCCAGGTCACTGTACTTGTTATTTCTGTTTATCGGTTGCAACTTTGCAACAAGACTTTATAAAGCTCCTCCAGGCATCATGCTGTGAAGGAATAAAACTGCATCAGAATAACTATTTTCTGTAATTGCTTCATTTTATGAAATCTTGGCATATTTCCAACTATTTACAAAGAATTATATCTTACAGGCTCTAAGCACCTCTGTTTCACATTGGTTTCTAATTCATGCATGTCTCTTCTGTCCTCCTTTTGTGCAAATCCTAAAATATTCCAGTGTAGTGAACTTGTGGTAGAATAAAATGATTCTAGTCTTTTCAGTGGAAAGGTGAAAACATCTCCAAATATTACAGCGCTTGGGCTCCACATGGAACCCTGGGTTTTGTCCCACTGCTCTCAAATCCCTTGTCTGCAGCAAAGCAGTCTCTGATGTTTTGAGTCAAACAGCGGCTGATTAAAAGATTCATCATGCCATGCAAAAATATCATAGGCACATGAATTATGCCATTTTATTAAATTAATAACAGGCATCATCCAACTAGCAGTTTTAAAGAACCAGAAAAAATGATTTTACTTTATCCATAGTCACATGCTGGTTTCGCATGAGGATGAATAACCTCCTTCTCCTGGAGTTACGTGAATTTCCGGTGTAAACATGTGATTTTCCATTTTGTATCCAGCTTGGTTATCGTCTTTTTTGCCATCTCCTACTGCATCATATGTGCAGTTTTGACTGGTGTATTTTGGAGAAACAGCAACCACAACAGGCACATCTTCGATGTGGTTTGCATCTTTGCTGTGTTTGTCATGCCCCCCACTGCAGCTGTCCTTCTGCTGCACAATGTGTTCTTCCACCAGCAACTCTTCATCTTCACCGCTGTCTGTATCAATGCAACCCTTCCCCCCTTGTGTTTGTGTGAGCGCATCAGTTTGGAAAGCAAAAAGTCTCTGCTTAGGCAATAGTTGTGGTGATCCTTTACTGGATGTCTTCTGGAGAGCTGGTATATCAATACTCAGGGATAGGCTCTCATCTCGAGAAGAATTCTCCTCGAGCAGAATAGTGCTGATGTGATTAGGTGTAGACAATGAAAAGTCTGTCACTATTACTGGCAATAGTCGGGCAGTACTTGTTGGTGTCTGAGGAGTACCACTTTTAATTTCCATAAAATTAACTTTAAGTGACCTAGATTTCAAAGGATTCCTACCTTTTAGTGAGCTCTTGGGGCTTTCCATTGTGCTGTCTAAGTTGGAGCACCCTGGCTGCTCTGTGGCAAAACTGAAAGTTTCATTCACATTGAGTTCGCAAGCTCCATCTTGGAACGTGCTCTTTTCTCTGGTAATGAAAGGCTGATGCTCATTAAGGGGATCAGGTCTAGCAAGCCATCTCAGGTGCACTTGCTCGGCTATTTTTGAAGGGTGTGGAGACCTTTCAGCTTCAGTAAAGTCAGTGGTACAACTTGCAAAGCTGTCAATGCTAGATATACTCCGCATGTCCAATATTGGTTCTGTGGGAGCAGTGAGCAATGGGTCGGTTGAACAAGGAACCTCTTCCATTTCCAGTTCTTCTTCATGTATAGGTGATTTAATAGACTGTTCTATCTTGCCACTATTAATATTTGGTTGAGACTGTGTCTTTGTCATTCGATTATATATTTCTTCCAGCTTCTGAGCATTCAGATGCTGTGGGCTAGGGATGGGGTTATTCAACCGCTCATTTGAGTTATGCCTGCTTAGCTCCTGGTATTTAGACTCAATGGACTTATTGGAGCTTGTTTCTGACATTCTCCACCTCCAGTTGCTTGGTGAAAGGTGATTGTCCAGGGGTTTTTCTTGCTTAATTGCATTATCCTTCCCTTTCTCAACCACAATATCCATAAGTTCCATGCTGCGAGCAAATGCATCTTTCAAGTTCATTGAGACAATACTTCCATTTCTTTTGGCTCTTTCAAGAGCTTCCCTTCTCTTAATTGCTTTCTCTTGCCTTTTCTGTTCTTTGTAGAATTCTGAGAAGTTGTTTACAATGATTGGTATTGGCAGGGCTATCACAAGCACTCCAGCAATGCAACAAAGACCTCCAATTATTTTCCCTAATAGTGTTTTGGGATAAATGTCCCCATATCCAACTGTTGTCATAGTGATGGTGGCCCACCAAAAAGATGCAGGAATGCTGGTAAACTTTGTTGCATCTTCGTCCTTTTCAGCAAAAAATACCAAGCTCGAAAATATCATAATGCCCATAGCTAAAAACAATATTAGCAAACCTAATTCATTATAGCTTCGCCTGAGAGTAAAACCCAATGACTGCAGTCCTGTTGAATGTCGGGCCAGTTTAAGAATTCTCAGTATCCTCATAATACGAAATATTTGAACAACTCGTCGAACATTCTGGAATTGGAGCACACTCTTGTTTGATTCAGTAAGAAAAATTGTGATATAATATGGCAAGATAGCCAAAAGATCAATTACATTTAGTGGACCTTTAAAAAACTTCCACTTATTGGGCGATGATAAGAAGCGCAAAAGATACTCCATTGTGAACCATGCAATGCACACTGCTTCAACATGGGCAAGTTGTGGATTGTCGTTGGTTTGTCCAAACTCATCTTTGTCCTGAAGTTCAGGAAGGGTATTGAGAGACAAGGCAATAGTTGACAACACGATGAATAAGATGGATATGATGGCCAGAATCTGCAAAATACAACAAAACACAAAAAATTATTGACTCTTTTGAATGTCTGACAAGGAGTGTTGTTGAATGATTGCAGCATTTAAAATGTTTTACAGAGGTAAATAAAACAATGAAAGGAGAAAACTTGGTTTTCAAGCAAATGAAAAACAGTTTTAACATTTTGTTTTTAAATTATATAAATTGATGTGAGTTCACAGTGGTTTTATTGTAGTTTATTAATATATAACAGAGTGATTTTAGAAACGATACTTCTGGCTGGTAGCAGCATATATCAAAAAGTCACAAGTGTTATCCCCGGAACTTTCTGTCAGTTATCGAACAAACCTCGAACAATGTATGGAAAATGAGAACCAGTATTCCTCCCCAGAAGTGCACACTTGCAAAATGGGCTCTAACATTTTCACTTTTAAATAAATAAACTATTGTTATTAAATTAAATCCATTGTTATTGACTTAAAATAGTATTTTCAGAAAATCCTCTTGATAAGAAGAATAGGAAGTGCCCACGCTAAGAATTACAGCATTTTTTGGGAAGCTGTTACTTTTAACACTTTCACAGCACTAAATAGAAGAAATTATCAACAATATTGTGCACTTAATGGCAGAATATACCTTATTTTGCTTTCAATGCAAATGGATACATTTATCTTAAGTGACTTTAGAGGCAGGGAATGTGATAGTGGTGTCAATGCTTTGAAACAGATTGGTGCCTATTCCCAGAACAATGGCCGGAATTCTCCGGTTATTAGGATTAATTTTTCCTGCTGGCAGCGCAGCCCCGCCCACGGGTTTCCGGCCGGTGTTGGGTGGTTTCAATGGGAAATCCCATTGGCAAGTGACGGGAAGATAGAATCCTGCTGCCAGTGAACGTCGCCCTGCCGAGAAATACGAGGCTGGGGGACCGGAGAATCTCATCTATTGTGCGCAGAGGCCTAAGGCCTTACATTATGCATAAGGTGCACAATGCACACCAATGCAGGCAGAAAGCACAAAGGGATAGATGCTTGCAGGCAAATTAGGCACTAGGCTCAAGAAGCCACTGAAATCCATGCAAATGGGATAGCTGCCCATAATATGGCTGAAGTTCCTGGACAGCACTCTATCTATGTAGAGCCAGTTTAGGTACATGGGAACGGAAGGGGACACTGACATTCAATAAGTTCATCTGCACTTTGCGTAACAACTCCATCCTTACTTTACGTATCTGCTGCTCCTCTTAGATCCCTGGCCATTTTCTCTCTCTATTCCTGTAAAATGTCTAATGAACAGGAAGGCAGCAGTCCTTCACTGTTTGTTTGCACCTGGCAATACATTTCCGGTACACCAGTAAATGATGTAATGCCTAATGTGCTTTATGCAGTTTGGTATATAGTGTATCGTCAGAATTATAGCAACTGTGTTTGGCTGGTATTGTGGTGCCTGAATCCCTGTATTAATCCCCAAGTATAATTTTCTAGCCTTGGGGAAACTTCCCTGCTGAGAAGTGCATGTCTGCATTTCAGATGTCTGTTGCACCAATAAAGTTGAAAGCTTGTGTGTAGTATACACATATATTTCCGATATATGCCACTGGCAGGTAAAGATCCAGCTGCTAGTGCAAAACAACTCTCCATTTTCATATTGCACTCCATTAGTGGAATTTAGTGGTGGTGACATGGGTCCCACACACTAGTTGGAAGACTGGTGGGGGCCCTGCATCACATTTCCATGAGAGGCCTGTTGCTGTTTTGAGGTAATCACTTACCTGGACAGCATTGGGTCTCCCACAGAATTCAGACCTCAGATGGGTGGAAATCCCACCCCCAAGAGCTGCTGGCCAACTAGACACCAGCAGCTCTTCAGTAACAGCACCGCCACAATGGGCGGTGGCCACTGCCAATATTGCACTGGGTTCAACTCAGGATGGATTCTTTGGAGTTAGTTGTTGAGATGAATTGGGGATCCCAGGGAGGAGGGGCTGGGTGGAGAGCGGGGAGGGAGTGGCTTCCTGGGGTCTCTCCTCTTCCTGATGTTGGCTTCATCAATCAGGCACAAAATAAGTTTGAACAAGTGATGACCCCTATGTGAAAGTGTACAAACTCAGCAATAGCATGATGGGAAAAATAGCCAACTTATGTAACCAAGTGTGAGACAGCTGTGTCAGCTAAGGACCAAGATCAGACCCTGACAAACTAGACAAAGCTAAGAATCCACATAATTGTATCATACAAGGCCAGAAGAGGGAAGATAGTGCCTGACCTTATTAAAACCTGATAACAAAGCCACGATCTAGGAATGTCCTAATAACACAACTTCCTCATGACCTAGGTCCATCTGCGTCAAGGCATCATGAGGGCAGAGGTAAAAACAAAATAGGACCACGTCTTAAATCCTCTAAAGACAAACTACTGCAAAAATGCCGAGTCAGGGTCTTTCCATGACAACATGTTTGATCAGAAGTTATGACTGTATTGACATTTTTGAACAAGGTCTGTTTTGTAAAATGATACAGCTTGTGTATAAATATTGAACGTTTTCTCCATGTCTTTGCGAGCTTGAGAAAGAATGAGCAGGTTTACCTTAACAGCTCTCTCTCTCTCTAACCTGTAGCCATCTGCATGCAGACTTTGGTCAATAAAGACAAAGTTATTTATTTCGAAACAGAGTTGTAAAGTCGTTTTCTTCACAGTCTTGAAGTAGGAAAGATTTTAAAAGACGACAGTGGCGCTGCGAGCCCTCACCAATACCCTGAGTGGCTTCCGTGGGGGACCGAACAAGTGATCGAGCACGAACCCGGAGAGCGGAGACGGACGGCGCAACAAGGTAAGCTTTAACCTTGGTCTCTCTCTCTCTCTCGGATCGGTGTTGTGACCCCTCGTCCCTGACGGATAGCGCTGACAGGTGACGGTGTTCGAATCTAAATTTGACTGTGAGTAATGTTCTCAGGGTCTGGGACCCGGTTATCGTTCAAAGCCTAAGGTCAGGGACCCCCTGCTCTTGTTTTTTTTTCCCAGGACAGGGATACACAGGCTTGGCTAGGTCAGGGACCAGATTTGGATTTTTGACTTTTAAATTTACAAGGTAGTTTTTCCCCATTTTTTTTCTCTTCTCTCTCTCTTTTAATTTTTTTTCCACTCCTTAAAAGTCATGGGCCAGAGCCTGGACAAAACGGAGGACAATTCTCCCTTGCTTTTTATGTGCACACATGTTCCCTGATAAGGAATGCAATTTACGCCTCTTGTCTTCAGCTTTAAATAAGAAATTCAGATCTGAAATTTGGCCACTAGGTGGTACCTGGAATTTAGAAAGCTGCACCGCGGCAGAGACAGCCATTTGGTCTCGGAATGCCGGAGCCAAATGGAAGAAATTAATTACCAAATGGCAAAAAGAATCAGACAGACCACACAAACTGTCCTTGTTAATGAGTTGGAGGGACAATGCACGTAGGAGAGGGATTGCTGATTATAAAGACGGAGAAACCAAAGACTGGGAAACGTTGAAATTCGAATGTGAACTATGGGACAGGAAAGATCCTAAGAATCAAGGGGGGGATAATACTGCATTGGGCGATAAGCAGGTCGGAATAGTCCATCAGATTAAAAATCAGGAGGAGCCTCCCACTACCTCTGGCATGCCGTTGTTTCCCTATTTGATTGATACAGAGGAGGAGGAGGAGGAATTAAATCCCACGATACCCCCATGGCCACCTCTTCCCAGCTCCACGGTGCGGCAGCCCCGTTCTCACCCTCCCCCTTGTAACAATCTTGCTGCCGATAATCTCCCTGCTCCTATTACTCCCATTGCAACACGCACTCGCTCAAAAGCACCAACCACCTTCCTCGATCAGCCCGTTACCTCTGTTAATCAGGCTTTCCAAGAATTAACTATCAGTACAGCACCGGTAGAGGAGCCTTTTCCACCACCACCTCCCCCTGCAAATTTTCCAATCCGACGTCTCGTTAACCCTCGAGCGACTGATGACGACGACCAATTTATTGAGACATGGCAGGCTTTTAAACCTCAGGAGCTCTGTTTGATCATGGCTCACTGTCCGTCACATAAAACGGACCCAGAGGGCTTTACTGAATATCTGAGGAGAACTGCGACTGTGTATGGTGCTACCCCTAGGGATCAGTATTCCCTTATTTTTTCATCCCTTCCCCCAGATTTAGGTGAGAAATGGAAACGAGAATTAGGGGATCATGGAACCACATGGGATGCATTTAAAACCAACAATCCATCAGATGAGGCTCAACTCACTTTAATGTTCCCAGCACTTAAGCGTGCTCTCCGTAAACCTGTAGATATCTCCAAAATTCTTGATTGTACACCCACTCCTAAGGAGGAGGGTCCTGAATTTTTTGACCGCTTTTGTGGAATTTACACTCTTTATTCCGGTGATGAGACTTTTAATGCGGGCTTAAAATCTCCCCAGTTCAATGCGTTGCTTATGCAGGTCGTGCCTGACCGCATAGCAACCAGTATTAAAACTAATAATATGGATTGGTCTGATAGCTCCAAATCCCACATGCGACGTGCTATCTCTTATTACTGGAGCAATGGCCGTGACAGAGAAGCTTTCGGAAGGGACCCTCCTACACCCAAAATAAAGTCGGAGTTTGTCCAGCGACCCCCTCGCAGGAACCCCCCACCTTATGAACGTCACCAAGGCCCTCCCCGGCCTTGTCCTCCAACCCGAGACAGTGTCACTTGCTTTAATTGCAGACGGACGGGTCACTACGCTAGGGATTGCCTTGCATCACGCAGAGACAGGGCACCCGCTCCACGGCGGTATGCTCCCTTCACTGACTCCCACCCCTATTGACTGGCCCGCTCCAATTTCCCGGTTCTCTCTGGCGACCACTCTGAGGAACCCACAGCTACAATTCACATTGAGGGTATTCCCGTCCCCTTCCTCATTGATACAGGGGCAACTGCTTCTATGTTGAATTTGACGTTAGTTAAACAATATTGTTTTCCTCTCTCAGACGAATATGTGGAACTTTCTGGTTTTATGGGTGAGGGGGCTACATACCAACTCACGAAACCCCTTCTGGTTCAATTTAATGACCGTCAATGTTGTATTCCCTTCACTGTCACGCGTACCCTCGGTGTTAATCTTGCTGGCCGTGATCTGTTATGTCCCTTACAAGTTGAGATTGTTTGCCTTGACGACGGCGTCACGATCTCCACGGCTCCACAAGTCCAGCCTCGAAATTTACCCCTTTTTTTCACTCCCCAATGGTGGTCCGTTGATTTTGATCCCTCCAATTTTTCATCTCCCTTGCATGTTCCTCATCCACACGTGACCCTTTGCTATGACCACACGGGGTGCTCCCCCGATTTGGAGACCATCTACCAGGACTCCCTCGGGTCCACGGTGGCGGTTACTTTCATCGCTCATGCTGAGGGAAAAGAGGGCTCTGCATTTCTTGTTGAAGTGCCCCTCGTATTCTGGAAACAGTCTGGACTAGTGGCACCTCACGTTACCCTCACTGTCAATGCAGGCTACAGTGCCAGGTCACTGGGCTTTCTGGTTGCTACCCTCCAAGGAAAATGTGATCCTTTTTATACTGGACGACAGACCTTCCCTGAAGGCACGTTACAGTATTTTTCACAGCCCTTTTGTGTTGATGGTACATTGAACCACCATCGGACCAACCGTTCCCCATCCCCAGAGATTCCTGCAGACTTATGGGCTGCATCGAAACACGAAGTTGGTCTTACTAATGTGCCTCCAGTTCTCATTAAGGTTAAGTCCGGTGTGCCCCTGCCCTCCATTTCTCAGTACCCTATTCGCCCTGACGCTGAGGAAGGAATCTCCAGCATGATACAGTCCTTCCTTCAACAGGGAATTTTGGTTCCGTGCCAATCGCCCTGTAACACTCCTATTCTTCCGGTTCCTAAGGTTGGGCGGCCGTCTGAATGGCGTTTGGTCCAGGACCTCCGCCGTATCAATCAAATCGTTGAACCCTTGCATCCCCTGGTCCCTAACCCGGCTACAATCCTCAGTAATATCCCGCCTGAGGCAGCTGTCTTTACCCTTGTGGACTTACAACACACCTTTTTTGCAATACCCCTTGCCGCTGAATCCCAGTATTTGTTTGCCTTCACATTCAAAGGGCACCAGTACACTTGGACTAGGCTACCGCAAGGTTTCATTCATTCACCGACACTCTTCTCACAGGCACTGCACTCCCAATTAGCTACTTTGACACGCCCGGGGGGATCTACTATTATACAGTATGTCGATGACTTACTCCTTGCTAGCCCTGACTTTGCTTCTAACGAACGCGACTCCATTTATCTGCTCACCCGTCTCCATTCCTGGGGATATGTAATACCACCTAATAAAGTACACAAAGGGCAGAGGGAGGTTAAATTTCTGGGCGTTCTGATAAGCGCTACTGAACGTTCCCTTACGCAGGATCGTATTACTCCCATTTTGCAAACCGCACGTCCTACCTCGCCGAAGCAGATGAGAGCCTTTTTAGGTTTAGTGAACTTTTGCAGACAATGGATTCCGAATGTTACTGCTCATACCAAGGAGCTTACTCCTTATTCCTCCCAGAATTCACCCCTTAAGTTTGAACTACCCGATTTAGCACAGCAATCTTTTGTTACTCTCAAGAACGCGGTGGCTTCCGCCCCGGCTCTAGGACGACCTCTTTATGACAGGCCCTTCCAGTTGTATGTTAATGTCCTTGACCTATGTGCCACGGGTGTCTTGACACAGGAACATGGTGACCAACGCCGTCCGGTTGTCTATTATTCTACTAAATTGGATCCAGTAGCTTGTGGTTTGCCCCCCTGCACTCAAATTACAGACACTGACATTCTGGAAGCAGCTGCTTTCCAGATTCCAGTCTCAGCGCAGAAAGCTGAGCTATTCGCCCTTACTAGAGCTTGTGTTCTGGCCAAAGACCAAAGTGCGAATGTGTACACAGACTCTAGGTACGCTTTTGGTGTCACCCACGATTTTGGCCGCCTCTGGCAGCAACGTGGATTCCTTACCTCTGCAGGCTCTCCCATTCTAAATGCTCTTTGGGTTAAAAATCTCCTCGTTGCTATTCAACTTCCTCGTCAATTGGCTATCATTAAATGTGCTGCGCACACTTCCGGGGACACTCCTGTGCAATTAGGAAACGCCCGTGCTGATTCAGCCGCTAAGGCAGCGTCTGCATCAGCCCCTATGATTGTTCCCGCAGGGGGTACACAGGCTTTAAATCAGCTACCTATTCTAGCAAAAAAGGGCATGCCAGAGTTAGCTGAAATTCAAAGGTTACAGAGGGACGCCTCTGATTCTGAGTGCACACTATGGAAGTCAATGGGGTGTTCGCACTCGTTGACACAAAACCTCTGGCTTACCCCAGTAGGTCAAGTTTGTGTTCCAGATTCGTTATTGCCGATACTTATTGATTATTTGCATTCTTGTACACATCTTGGCAAGGAGGGAATGGTACAGCTACTTTTGAAAACTTGGTGGCACCCAGATCTGAATACAGCAGCACAAATGCGGCTGGATCGATGTCTTATTTGCGTGAAAAATAATAAGGGTAAAGGCATTAAATGCCCTCCCGGAACAACCCCCTTGCCAGATGGTCCTTTTGCCTGCATACAGCTTGATTTTAATGAATTACCTAAAGTACAATGCTATAAATATTGTTTAGTAATCATTGATGTATTTAGTAAATGGATTGAAGCCTTCCCCACCACCAACTGTACTGCACATACGGTGGTAAAATTACTATTGACAGAAATTATTCCCCGATTTGGGATTCCCAGAATGATGAGCTCAGACAATGGAACACATTTTGTGGCTCGAATCAATTCTGAATTATGCGAAGCACTCAAAATTAAACAACAGCTGCACTGCGCGTATCATCCACAGGCAGCAGGAATTGTAGAGAGAGCAAATGGGACCTTAAAAGAAAAATTATCTAAATTGACCGAAGAAACTGGATTAAATTGGCTAAAGGTATTGCCTTTGGCACTGTTTCACATGAGGGTTACTCCACATTCGCGGTCCGGACTGTCAGCTGCAGAGATAGTCTACGGTCGGCCAATGAGGACTCCCTGGGATGCCCATGAAGAACCCCTAGAGGGAGTAGACCTCCACGTTATGGGAGATAAAATGCTGAGTTATTTGAAGCAATTAACATTTTCTTTAAAGTTTCTCCACTCGCAGGTAAAACAGGCCCATCTCCCAGCAGCAGCCGGAACAAAGATCCCTCGATATCCAGTAGTCAAACCAGGAGACTACGTGCTGATAAAGAATTGGGACAGAGAGAAGTTAGGGCAACGCTGGAGCGGCCCTTTTCAAGTATTGCTGACTACACCGACTGCCGTTAAACTCGAAGGACGTTCGAGTTGGGTACACCTATCGGATTGTAAGAAGATTGGTTCCAGCCCCAACGAGGACGCAGAATGAGGATCTTCATTATCACATTTGGACTATTTGGACTAATTGGTCTTAATGGCCATTCGACAGTAGGTGAACGAACTGACCAAGAGCTGCGTGCTAATAGCTTTCTATATATGTCATATATTTATGCTGACAGATTGAATGTAAGTAACTGTTGGGTTTGTACCCGTATCCCCATCCATTCCAAGGAGGGGCTATCTCTCCAATCACTCCCATTCCACTTAGCAGAAACAGTTGAGTGGATACTGCGTCAAAACCGAACACAGGGGTTCGGTGGAGATATGAAAATTTGGAAATCGGCTGGCTATGGGATGACTAGATTTTTAGCCTGGTATCAACCTGGATATCCCCATGTTTCGAATCCCCCTGCCCTTACCATCCCATCGAGCACTGCGCAAGGATCCCTATGTTTTAGTAAATCAGGAGAAGGACCATCAATGGGGCAGAGTAGGTGTAATCTTACAACCGAATGGCAGGGACCGATACCAAACCCTCCAACAAGGGTATGTTTGTTCTTGATTGGTCCAGGGTGTGGAATAAAACATCAAATAGCTCATGGACGCAAAATTCCCAGGTACCCTGGATGACAATGGCTGAGAATTTTACGGCCTATAACGGGACCTATTTCATATGTGGCACTAAAGCATACTCCTGGCTTCCCAGAAATTGGACAGGGTCCTGTTATCTAGGATATGTCGTACCCTGCATGCACCACCTACTCTCCCTTAAACAACACTCCTCACGAATCAGGAGGACCATTAGTAAAACCGAGGAGTTCTTTATGATCGCCTTTCCACAATACGGAACAGGCAAGGCAGCAAACGAACTGATCCTTATGGCCTCGGCATTGGAACAACTGTCGAACATAACAGCAGCAGAATTCAGGGCAACCGGACGGGCACTAGCCGAGGTCTCGGCTGAGCTGGTGGCTGTCCGGACTGTGGCATTACAAAATCGAATGGCTCTGGATTATCTGTTAGCCTCGCAGGGAGGAACGTGTGCCATTATAGGTCAGGAATGCTGTACTTATATCCGAGATGCCTCTGAAAATATTACCAACCTAGCTGACCATATAAGACAGGCGGATCAACTTCAAGAAATTGGCCAAGAATTTCACAATTATAACCCACCAGGTTGGTTAGGTTGGCTGGGACACGGATTGTTCGATTGGATCTTTAAGGCCTTCATATTATTACTATTAGCAATAGGATTGCTTGGATGCTTGTGTCAATGTATTTACACCCGTCTCCTGAATATCCCTATTTGAACAAATTGAGTGGTTGTCCTGATGGGACAACAGGAGGGAATGTGAAAGTGTACAAACTCAGCTATAGCATGATGGGAAAAATAGCCAACTTATGTAACCAAGTGTGAGACAGCTGTGTCAGCTAAGGGCCAAGATCAGACCCTGACAAACTAGACAAAGCTAAGAATCCACATAATTGTATCATACAAGGCCAGAAGAGGGAAGATAGTGCCTGACCTTATTAAAACCTGATAACAAAGCCACGATCTAGGAATGTCCTAATAACACAACTTCCTCATGACCTAGGTCCATCTGCGTCAAGGCATCATGAGGGCAGAGGTAAAAACAAAATAGGACCACGTCTTAAATCCTCTAAAGACAAACTACTGCAAATAAGCCGAGTCAGGGTCTTTCCATGACAACATGTTTGATCAGAAGTTATGACTGTATTGACATTTTTGAACAAGGTCTGTTTTTGTAAAATGATACAGCTTGTGTATAAATATTGAACGTTTTCTCCATGTCTTTGCGAGCTTGAGAAAGAATGAGCAGGTTTACCTTAACAGCTCTCTCTCTCTCTAACCTGTAGCCATCTGCATGCAGACTTTGGTCAATAAAGACAAAGTTATTTATTTCGAAACAGAGTTGTAAAGTCGTTTTCTTCACAGTCTTGAAGTAGGAAAGATTTTAAAAGACGACACCTAGAAGATCACAGGGAAGGCCATCAGGCGAAACCCCTTTCTGCTGATGATTAAATACCAGCAGTGGGGAATGAGAGGACCTCAATAGGCTCCGGCGAGGAAGACCACCCTCCACTGTTCCCACTTCGGATTTAATCAGAGGGAGGGGGGAAGGAGGTGGGATCTCCTCCCCATCCATCCCGTCCTGCTAAACGGACAACCTCTTGAACTTCCATGTGTGGGAGAGGGTTTGGGGGTGAGGTGGCATTAAATTCTGCCCCATGTATTAGCTACTGGCACTAATGATATACAGATAACACCGTCAACTTGTCATTAATGTATAATTTCCCTAATATTAAATAAGTAATTATTTTATGATTAACAGTTCAAATATGGACATGGCATTATGGTAGAAGAATTAATACATTCAATTAAGTGGCAATGTTTGTAATTTTTTTCCTTATGTAATAGTTAATGACCCTCTATTTAAAATTCAGTATCTTAAAAATTATTGAAATAGAAATAAAAATGTTGGGGTGTAGTGTGAAAACAGTGAGGAGCCAACAACTGTCAGACATTGTATTTATGACTTTTGACTTTGCCATTTTATCCTGGATGTACGCTACAGACACTAAAACATGGTTATGTTTCATATTCTAAGATGTTAAATGCGTGTTAAAGATAATTTGATACACTTATTGAAATCCGTAAGTTAAACAGATTTATTGATACTCCCAAAGAAATTGTAACCATGGAGGCTCCTGGTTATTTCTGATGATCGTTGTAGATCTGATACAATAAAACACAGATTGATTAGCTTCAAGCAACCTGCAAGAATAGAAGATTGTCATTTTACTTGTATTTTTCTCTCCCACTTAACCCAATGCTTCTCTGCTCTTTATTTCTGCTTCTGTACCGGATTTGACAATTAATTCATCTGCTCTGACATACACTTCTCAGTCATTGTGCTATCGGTTTCACAATTCTATTGGGTTGGTGAAGGAGATATACGGTTGCTTAACCTATTCAACCAAATTCCTTAAGTTTTCTTCACTGTGATCTTAACAGCAACTTACCAAGCAAAGGTTTTAAAAGCCTAAACATAAGGGTAAGTCTAATGGTAGGCATTATTAGATAGATTTTACAGCAAATTAGGGCACCACTGGGCTTTAGCAAACTAACATGAGCGTTTATAACTTGACTATGTGATTATGATTGGGTAAAGTGAAGGTGATGTTCACACACATATATACTGCATTGATTTAACTATTAAAAACACCATTGTAGAATTAGGTCAGAGATATTCTGAATAACATTTTACATTATATTCTGAATAACATTTTACTCTATGTTTTAGACTCTTTCAAGAGGTAGTTAACCACCAGTAACATTTCAGGATGATAGACCAGAAAAAAAAGCTAATTTAAACATCGGATGCGATTCAATAGAATAGTGTGGTAGCGAGTGGGAATTGCCGCATGCTTCCCGATGCTCAGCCCAGGGAGGCTGGCAACGCAACTCAATGTTAATTGATCCACTTGACGAGGCCTCACGGGCTTCTCACTGCAAATGAAAGCTCGCCATGTGATTCGCCAGGACCGCTCTCGCCAGCTCCCCGCTAACAAGGTCGAGCAGCACTTAAGCTGCACTAGCTCAGCCAAAACCAGCCAGCTTGCAATAATGGCACCAAGGAGACCGGCCCCAAAATTCGGGGATTTTGACCTAGGGAGGCTCTTGGTCGCAGCGGAGGCCAGGAGGGATGTCCTGTTGTTCCACCGAGGGTCCTGGAGGGTGAGCCACAAGGTAGCCAGTGCTGCCTGGGATGAGGTGGCGGCAGCCGTCAGCTCGGAGAGTGTGACCTGGAGGACTGGCCTTCAGTGCCGGAAAAAGGTACTGATTGCCATACTGACTGACCCATCCCTCCCACTGACCACATGTCTATTCTTCTGCAGGTCCTCTAGCTGACGGAGTCGGCCCATCCCGGGCGGCCCTATCTCCTGACTTTTAACTAAAACAATCTCTGACCTCCAAGTGAGATTCACATTGTCTCAGAACTTGGAGACTATCCAAAGTGAATTTACGTAAGTCCCTTAAGGCCTGAAGAAAAATAAATGGTCATTGCTTTAGACTGAGCTAAATGCGATGGCAGTTCCCAAAAGTAAAGATCAGGAATGCTAAATTACTCTGCTACCCTTGCCGCTCTCCATTACTAGTTTTTAAGAGATACAAATGATGAGACTGCCTCTTTTAGGGAGATTTTGATGGAATCTTGAGGAAGTTCCGTAAAATGTTAACTTTACAATAAAAAGTAAATGCCATGGCAACTGATGAAATGTTCTCTACTTCAGTATCAAACATTCAAAAGCTTTTACAGTATTTTCTTGCAGCGCATCAGTGCAAAATTGCTTTATCGCTTCCTGCCTGCTCTACTATTCCATCAATTGCTGTGTTTTTATGTCTCTGAGTGGTCAAACAGTATTGTAGCACAATCAATGCAACGACAGAAGCTTCACTCAGTTCATAGAAATGCAGACTTTGAACGTAGACAAACCCTGGCTTCTTCAAGCATCTGATTTTGGAGACAGATTTTTAGATTATAAGCTTAAATCATTCTTGTTAGCTTTATAAGTCTTAAAAATGTCCTCTACAACATGAGGAGGCAAATTTCAGCATATTCTTTAGGCACTAAAGAATCTCTGAGAGCAAAGTGGGAGTTGTCTCTTTAGCCGAAGGTGTCATGTTGGTAAAGGAGTTGAGCTGTGAGCCAGGATTGGCTGTTTCAAAGTGGGTGATTGGAGGGTGCGTACACCATTTCCATGAAAATTGCTTCTAAACAGCGCTTGAGCACTAAATCTGCAGGTCTCCAGTTTAAATTATGGTAATCACACATTTACCCCAAGATTATGAGTTAAAATCAGACTTTCAAAGCAATAAGTTTTATTCGCAAAATATCCAGTTCACCTGCCTTTTCATATCAGTCTCCAAAATAACCCCTTGACTTATGAGATAATCAAAATAATCAAGAAGGGAATGTTGAGCTTGGCTATATGAAGGAGTTCAATTCACACAGGTAGGGACAACAAAGAACAAAGAAAAGTACAGCACAGGAACAGGCCCTTCGGCCCTCCAAGCCTGCGCCGACCATGCTGCCCGTCTAAACTAAAATCTTCTACACTTCCTGGGTCCGTATCCCCATCCTATTCATGTATTTGTCAAGATGCCCCTTAAACGTCACTATTGTCCCTGCTTCCACCACCTCCTCCGGCAGTGAGTTCCAGGCACCCACTACCCAACACAGGATGCTTTAGTAATATATGTTAAATAATAATTAAATGCTGTATATATATATATATATAAATACAGGTGGTCTGAAAGGGATAGACAAGTCAAAGTAATGTGTGTGCGCCTTCATTGGGAAGGTTCTGATGAAGATTTATGCTCAAATTATTGGCCTATCTTTTTCAAATGTTTATTGCCCAGCTATTCCAAACATTTTCTGTTTTTATTGATGACTAAATGCAGCATTCAGAGCTCTTTTTTTACATTGATTTCAATGCAACCACATAATTGCACTCTTGGATGCGCTCGTACAAGGAACAAGAGGTTAGCATGCAAATACAGTAAGAAATTAGGAAGGCATGTTGGCCTTTATTGCAAGGGGATTGGAGCACAGGAATAATGAAGTCTTACTACAATTGTACAAGCTTTGGGGAGACTACGTCAGGAATACTATATGCAGTTTTGGTCTCCAAATTGGTGGAGGCACTGCCATGGAGAATGTGGGAAAAGGGGCATTGCACAGGCACGTTCTTTCTGTTTGCAAAGGACAGGGCCCTGTGTGTGAATATACCAATAAGTTAATTTCAACAAAATTGGGGGCACAGTGGCAGTGGTTAGCACTACTGCCTCACAATGCCAGGGACACGGATCCAATTCCAGCCTTGGGTGACTGTCTGAGAGGGGTTTGTGCATTTCTTCCTGTGTCTGCGTGGGTTTCCTCAGAGTACTCCGGTTTCCTCTCACAGTCCAAAGATGTGCATGGTTAAGTGGATTGGCCATGCTAAATTGCCCCTTGGTGTCCAAAAGGTTAGGTGGGGCTACTGGGTTTCGGGGATAGGTTGGGGGTATGGGTCTAGGTAGGATGCCCTTTCAGAGGGTCGGTGCAGATCCTATTGGTTGAATGGCTTCCTTTTGCACAAGGGATTCTATGGGATTCTATGAAAAGCTTGGCAGTTAACAGTTTCCTGCTGCATTCTCCATAGCAATACCTTCACTAATCAGTATCCACCTGCCAACAAATCAATACCCTCTTCCCATAAATTGCTGCTCCCTTAGAGATTTGCCATTCTTGTGAATGTCATGATGAGTGCAAGATAAAAAGCCTCAATATCCTGGGTGAAATTCTCCGGTATCGGCGCGATGTCCGCCGACTGGCGCCCAAAACGGCGCAAATCAGTCGGACATCGCGCCACCCCAAAGGTGTGGAATGCTCCGCATCTTGGGGGGCCGAGCCCCAACCTTAAGGGGCTAGGCCCGCGCCGGACGAATTTCCGCCCCGCCAGCTGGCGGAAAAGGCCTTTGGTGCCCCGCCAGCTGGCGCGGAAATGACATCTCCGGGCGGCGCATACGTGGGAGCGTTAGCGGCCGCTGACGGCATTCCCGTTGCTACCCTCCTCCAACAAAGCGCGTGTGCAAATAAACTAACCCTCTGAGTTTACCCTATCTTGAGTTTACCCTTGAGTTATTAATAGAAATTGGATCACATCAAAACTGAGGGATAGGGAAATGTGCCACCATTTATAAATGGAGAAATGAAAATGAAAATACCTTTCTATTTACAAAAGAGGGTGAGAGGAACAATCAGGGCTGTTTAAATGAACCACCCTCCTGTCCATAACAAAGATTAATTATAATTCTTTGTCATCTATTTTTATAAAGTTGTCCATTTAATTCCGATTAAATTAGTGGTTACCTCCCTATTAAGTTTGTGTTTGTATTGGTACCATACAGAACTTATTTCTACCAAGTCCAAGTTTACTGCAACAAACTACTATGTGCTAACTCAGCTTAGGGTTGCCAAACTGTTTCTACTGATCAAATGTAAGCGAGGCGATTAATGAGAACACTATTCTTTTTAGCTTTGATATATTTACTGACAAATAGCTTTCCTATAGTTTAACCCACATTCACACATGGAATAAAAACAGCCCCTTAGAGAAAGCACCAACATGTCACTGCATACAGAACTTCACCCAACTACAGCAGTGGGGTAGATATTCAGTGGGGTTGAATAGATGCTGTGGAGGTAGTGTGAGCCCAAAACAAGAGGTTTGAGGATTGCCAGGAATTAGCCCTTTGGCTTCACTTGCATAATTCTCACCCCACGAGAAAAATCAATATTGGGTAACCTGCCAGATTGACAGCAGCCCTCAGAAAGGCTGCAGCCAGTGGGGGCGGAATTTTCTGCTCCCCACCGCTAATATGAGGAATCCCAATCGGGCGGAGAATCCTGCGTCGGTCCAAAAACGGGTTCAATGCTGGGTGGAAGACCCGACCCAGCCGGCCATAGCAGGCATCCGACCCAGCGCCGGCGGGAACATGCAAATTCATTATATGCATTATATGCATTAATTTGAATGTGATTAGTGGGCTCAAAGGCCCAATCTCCAACCCCCCGTTATGCATCGACCCCCCCAGGAAGGAAACCAGAGCAGCTGGAGGAAACCCACGCAGACACATGCAGACTCTGCACAGACAGTGACCCAAGCGGGAATCGAACCTGGGACCCTGGCACTGTGAAGCAACTGTGCTAACCACTGTGCTACCGTGCCGCCCATAATTGGGTACTCTAAATTTATAAAATAAAAAAAGCCAGGAAAACTTTCCTTTTCCTCATATCTGCTCCCTCCGCCCAATGCATTTAAAACTGCTATTTTTTGAAGTGTCAGAGCCTTCTTAGAAAGCCCACAACAGTTTACTAACATTGAAATCCTTGAGATGCTTTGAAATACTTAACATTCATGCAATTTCACAGTGCAGTACCTTTAACTAGCCTTTGATTGACAGCTTAATGGTTTAAACACTGCAGGCAGGAGGTTTGTTTATTTATCTTACCTTTCAAACTTGAATGCATCTGAAGTATACGCCATTGACCCTAACCGCAATGTTTATAAACATCCTTGTATTGATTGACAGCTTCTGGCCACTTTAACAATGCTTAGTGCTTTCTGCAGTTAGAAAAGAGGAAATTAAGGGCTCAAGGGGGGCTAAAGAAGAGGATGGTGATAAAGGGGGAGTGGGGTGGCTGAGGTTTTGGTGACTGAGTGGGCAGCTGGAGGGGTCAGGTAGCCCTCATGCATGCGTGGTGTGGGGGGTGACACCTTATTCCCGTGCTAGAAGTGCTCCCCTTGTTGGCGGAGGGGGTCAATATTTGCACTGCGTGGGGGGAGAGGAGCCTATCTCTGGAAGCTGGGATTGGGGTGTCTGTTCAAAATGGTGGCCCGAGACCGGTAAGTGCCTGCTCTCCACTATGCATAATTTAGCACAGTAAAGGTATGAGAATCCCACCAATGCTCCCAGCACCAGCAGGAGAGAGTCCTGATTCTCTGCTGGTGGGGGCACTTCAGTTTTGAAACCAATTAATCCCACCCTGGGTGTGGAGCAGGCTACAGCAGGGGAAAGATGTGGTGATTACAAGGACTGTGAAGTTGAGTAGAACACTCCTGTTCCTCCTAGCCCGAAAGGAAGGTTTTATTTTAAAATAAGAAACAATGTGGATCCGACTTAAGTAAAAAAAAAATCAGTCCCGTTTTGGATGTGAATAGCGGGGTATTTCTCAGAACCCGCACAACTGAGAACGACCCCACTATCAAACAGGACTCTTTTTTTGACCTTGGGAAAGCACCACCGAGGCCACACTTACCTCACTTCCTGCACTCACGAGCTCAGCTCGTCAGCGCAGGAAGAGAATGAAGCACCATTTTTAAATGCCGCTCCGATCTCTTGACCCTCCGCTGCGGCATCTGGACACCCCCAAATGCCCCAATTTACCGATTAGGGGGTCCTTAAACCCCCCCCCCCCCCACAAACTTACCTCATAGGGGCAGGGCACCCCGGGCCCAATCCTGGGCATGGTCAACCTGGCACCCAAGAACCTTGGCATTACCAGCCTGGCATCATAGCAGCGCCCCAGTCAGCCTGGCCTTCTGTATCATGGAGTTCATCTGACCCACAACTATTATTAGATTGTGGTATGGGGAGCACACGGCTCACTCTACAGGTATGGTATAGCAGAAAATGGACCAGTGGTTTTTTAAAGGGTATTCTCATGTGACAGGCGTCCCAAGCGCTGTTAATCTTGAGAGAGGCCTCTCGCGAGATTTAATGGCCTCGTCGCGTCACCGAGTCAGGTGCAACGAGGCCGTACGATCACGTCCCTTGTCATTAGTTGGGCAAAGGGGGTGCTGTAGAAAGCCTTTTGGTGTATTCCAAAGGTAACTCAGTTAGCAAGATGCAGTTTTAAGAAGCTAATGGCAGAGTGGCACATTTCAGGCATCAACCTTTTGGATTTCTGTGTTTCACCATGCACCTGAAGTATCTGTGGCATTTGTCAGAAATAATGGAGAGTGGTTTTCGTCTTATTATTTTGACAGAAAATTATGGCTCAGCACTGAGTGGCCAACTTCAGGGACGGGATTCTGCATTTCTGAGACTAAGTGTTTGCGCAGAATTCGTGGAGTTGCCCGACAGCAAGACTGGCACCAAACCAGGCCCAATTCAGTTACCGTTAAGGGGCTATCACTGGCGCCACATGGAACACATTTGATTCAAATGATAAACTGTGCCGGATTCGCCGGTTTCGTAATTGACACACTGCACTCCCCAAACACACCATCCCACCCAGCAAGCTGCGCGGCCCCACGCTTCACAGATGTCGAGCTGGAGACGCTCATGGACGTAGTGGAGGAGAGGCGGATGATCATGTACCCTGGCCCGGGAAGGAGGCTGCCAGCTGCCGCCCTTCGCTGTGCCTGCATGCAGATGGCAGAAGCTGTCAGGGCTGTGAACAACACTGTCCGGACCAGCCAGCACTGCCAGGAACAACTGTGCAACCTCTTCAGGGTGGCCAGGGTGAGTAGGCAGCACTGTGCCCCTAGCACTAACTCCTGACCCACACACCTGTAACCCCACTCCCCCCAAAAAGGAGGGAGACAGAATCCCTACCCTGCAGCACATGCTGGCACCCATACTGGCCGCCATGGTCAGGTGCTCTGGCCACTGAGGCCACTAGCTACCCACCCCCTGGGCTGCATACATCGGTCTGTCTAACACTATTGTTTTCTGTTTGCCCATCCCCCGCCCCCCCTCCCGAGTAGAAGGCCGCCCACAATCATCGGTAGTGGGAGAAGACTATAGGGAGACCGCCGGACTTCCGGCTCCTCACGAAGGCAGAGGGCCCTGGACATCGGCGGCAGTCTGGAGGAAAGTCAGGTTGCCGAGGTGGAGTTTCGCCGGGAACAAGGAAGTGAGGCCCTGCTGAGTTGCGGTTCCCCCTAACACGTGTATCAACCTCCACCCCCCCCCCCCCCGCAACACCCCCACCCTCATACCCACACCACCCTCACCCTCACTCAACCCTCACCCCCACCACCTTCACTCCCTCTCCCCAACATGCGGTCTAATCATGTGTCTTGTCTTGCAGGAGGAGCTGGAGATGGGGCGGGTCCATCTGATGCCCCCACCCCCATCCAGTTCCACAGCCGGAGCACCCCCTCTGTGAGCCGAGCATCGAAGCTGAGAGCAGCTTGGACACTGCCCTTGCCAGATGTTGGCTCCGCGGCACCCGCCAAGTGCCCTGTGGGGCTACAGTGGACGTTGCCCTGGGTGGGCCACCGGTGGGTGGTGGACGGGTTGGGGGGGTATGGCGGGGGGTTGGGCGTAGGGGTGGTGGGGGCATGTGTCACTCTGCAGAACCAGTGACCAAGGTGGATGGCAGTGGGGTGCGCAGCAAGATGGCTGCCTTTCAGGCCGCGGCAATGGAGGTCAGTGACTGTACACCGCCCCAGTCCCGTGGGAGGTCACCCTGGTCACTCGGCCTGTTCCACTGTCACCCCCCCTCCCCTGGCCCTGGGAAGGTCCTCCCCCACCTCAGCCAGCCCGGCCAGTGTCCGGCCCGGCAGCCCATTGTCGCACCTCTCCATGTTCTACCTCCTCTCTCTCTCCCTCATCAGCCACAACTTTGGTTTCACAATTTTTAGAAGCACAAGTGAACCTCGCTGTCGGGAACTCAGCCCTTCAGAGGTAGATTACCGCGGCGGCCCCGGAGATTACCGGGTCGGACCCGCTATGACATATAAACGGTGTTTACTGTACATGCGTACTGACACCGCTATCGAGGTGACGGAGAATTGTGATTTGGCGTCAAATCGGCGGCTGCCGCGATTTTAGCGTCGGAACCTATTCTCCACCAAATCGCATTTCGCGATTTCGCCGTTATCCAACGGAGATTCCTACCCCAGATTTTTCCTCCTGCTGAAATCTCTTTCTGATTTAATCAACCATGACATGTCAAAAGGGAATAAAACTGAATGGACCACCTGCTATCGACTTGGGCACTGGAAACAGCAACAGCCCGAGCAGCCCTGTTGATCCTGCAAAGTCCTCCTTTCTAATATCTTGGGGATTGTGTCAAAATTTCCCCACAAATTAATCAAGCCTGAGATAGTCATACTTACCTAATCATACCTTGCAGCCAATATCCCAGACACCATCATCACCATCCTTCGGTATCCTGTCCTATCGGCAGGACAGATCCGGCAGTGGCGGCGGCACAGTGGTACATAGTCAGGAGGGAGGTGCCCTGGGAGTGCCCCAGTGATGGTTCCTGATGGTCCTGATGGCTGTATCTTTCAAACTGCAGCCTGTGATGAGGAAACCAACAAGAAGGAAACACCTACTAGAGTTTCTCTCCACCAATCTACTTGTCACAGTTGCATCTGTTCATGGCTGTGTGGGACATACCCTCCATTGTGTTGTTTTGCATTAACACTGTGCTAAATGGGATACACTCAGAACAGATCTAATAGCTCAAAACTGAGCATTCATGAGGCACCGTCGGCCATCAGTGGTAGAAGAAGTGTATGCATCCATAATCTATAAACTTGTGGCTCGGCGTATCCCTCACTCTACCATTACCATCTAGATGGGGGATCAACCCTGGTTCAGTTAAGAGTGCAGGAGGGCATGCCAGAAGCAGTACCAGGCATACCAGAGGTGTCAACCTGGTGACGCTACAACACAGGACTACTTGCATGTCAAATAGCAGAAGCACCATGCGACAGACAGATCGAAAACATTCCACAACCAATGGATCTAAGCTCTGCAGTCCTGACACATCAGGTTAGAAAATTAAATAACTAACTGGAGGAAAAGGCTCTGGAAATATTCACTTCCTCAATTGTCGGGCAGCCCAATGTGGTGATGTGCATCAATGTAAATGCATGTAGGCTAGCTAGACACTAGAGGGAGCACCAAAGACATCACACACACACACACTCAAACAATAGATCAGGTAGATAGGACACAACCAATAGACATTCCATACACAAGGAGGTGACACGACCACAGGGGGGCATTACACCAACCCATATATAAAGGACACCACACACATGATCTGCCTCTTTCCAGTGGAGACAGTTAGTGAGTACAGACACAGGGTTGATTCAATATTAGACCCACCACGTGGATTGCAGCAACTGGTTAGTCAGTCTGGGTAGCTATAGTAGGATTAGCAGTAGTGTCGGACCCGAGTAATAAAAGTGTAAATAGTTTAATAAATGTATTGAAGTTATCTCCATGTCTGAACCTTCCTTTGTCAAGTGCACCACAAGGAAGCCGCTTATGTTACACCTACAACGTAACAAATCACCCAACACATCAATGCAAAAGATAAGGCTGAAGTATTTGTAACCAGCTTGTGCATTATCCCTTTGGAGCCAATTTCAAAAATACAGGAGCAGATGACAATCTCCCATGGGAGTGTTTGGCATGGTCCTGGCAAAATTCAATTGGAACCCACAGCTGCTCTCCCATTTCTGGCAAAAAGCAGCTGCTGGTATGTCTGTTATGGGGTGACGGGGGTGCTGCTCAAGGGTGCAGGTGATCCTGTTGTATTAAGGCTAGGAACTTGGGGTAATAATTGCCTGGACTTTCCTTGTGGGCACTGGAGGATCACTCATGCTCCTTACTAAATGCAAGGTAAAATAACTGAGTGTAAAACAAGATTTAAGTAATTGGTCAAAGGCAGCAGAATTTTAAATTATAAGCCTTTTAGGCACAATCTCAGCAGTTTTTCCAACAACAGGCCTTCAATTCCTGTGTGATAAGCTTCTTATGCCTGTTGCCAAGAACTTAACTAAATTATATAGTCTACATGGTCATCAAAGCGATGAATGGAATTAATCAATGTCATAAATTATTTTCTTTAAGAATAAAGTCTGACAAGTGCAGCTTTCAAGTTACAGGCACAATTTTATGTAATACTTTTATGCCAAATGACTGACTTTATTGATAGCTGACATTTTATTTTAGCAATTTAATTTTCAGATACTTAATAAATTAAAATTTCAAAAAGTTTCTGAACTTTCACATAAAAAAGTTGAGCCTCAAAAGTGCATAGGAGAGCTTTTCTAAACTAAATATCTACAACTAAAATGACCAAGTCACAGAATCATAGAATGGTTACAGCGCAGAAGGAAGCCATTTGATCCCGCATATCTATGCCTGCTCTCATTAAAAGCTGCTCAGCTAGGCTCACATCCTGCCTTTTTCCTGCAAATGTTTTCTCTTTTGTCAATTATCCAATTCCCTTTTGAAAGGTGAGATTGAATCTGTCTATATTATACTCCCAAAGCAGGGTTTTCCAGATCCTAACAACGCTGTGGCATTTTCATCATGTTGTCTCTGGGTTTTTTGCCATTCACCTTAAATCAGTGTCCACTGGTTCTTGACGCTTCCACCACCGAGAACAGTTTCTCCCTATTTACTCTGTCTAGAACCCTAAAACAAACAAAAATCAATTCTCGACAAATAAATAATTTAATTTTTAATCAGATAGCTGAGTCACAATATTCTTTTGCAGTACTTGTTAACAGATGTATGGTTCTGTGCTGGCTTAATGTTGGTTGTAATATTACATGTTTCAAACAACACACGCAGTAGTCAACATTCCATAAAAGTTTACATTCACATACATACAAACATACAGATTAGGAATAGGGATGGATCATTCGGCCCGTCGAGCCTGCCATGTGATTCAATAAAATCATGGCTGAGCTGATTGTTGTCACAACTCCACATTCCGCCTATCCCTGATAACCTTTGACTTCCCTGTTTGGCAGACATAGATAGACTCTTGACTTAAAAATATTAATTGACTTTGTCTCCACCACTATCTGGGGAAGAGTTCCAAAGATTCATAACCCTCTAAGAGGAAAACATTGTTTTCACTACTGCAATGCTTTTACAGAATCACAGCAGCTTATAAACTATAGTAAATATATGTTTATGTAAATCAATAAATTCTGACATTCCATCTGAGGGATATTAATTAGTCCCCCCCCACCCATGTTTGATATCGAAGATATTTTTAATTTTGTGTTTCCTAGACTATCCCCCAAGGATAATTAGTTAATCACCTTGCTCTCCTGCATTGTGTTTCCAGGTTTGACTTGGCCACAGCACTTTCAGGTCAGAGGTCAACTTTTAGTACAGCTAGACCAGCTGAGGTCACGTTTTCCTGCATTTCTCTCAGGACTCAATGACATTCTTTATTATGACCACACTGGTGGTTGTGAGCAGGGAGGTATTAGAGGAAGTCCAGGTATTTACGCTGTGGCGCCCAAAATCCGCCTCCCAACTGAGGTAGTTTTCTACCTACCTTGCTCAGTGAAGCATTCTGGCTGCAAGCAACAACGTTCCTCACCCAGCTCCCTCTCCCACGAAAGCAGTTTCTCAGCCGTAAGCCCATTACTGACCATGTCAGCATGGGCTGGATTCTCTGCTGCCCGCTGCTGGTAGCAGAGTTTACGATGCGGCAGAGAATCGAGCATTGGGGAAAAAACAGGTTCGGCAGCATTTGCGATGCTTTGGTCCCCCTGGCGGTGGCATCAAGGATCGCGTCCCATGCCAGTGGAAGGATGCAAATAGGTCCAAATGACGTACTTCTATACTATTAATGGGCTGGACACAGGATTCTCCATGCCTCTCAGGCATTACGGGCTTCGATTCACATGGATGTGGATTGGTGCAAGTATGTGCCAGCGTGGCCCTGACATGTTGAACCTCACTGGGCCAAAGGAGTATGTATTTAAGATAGGCGCCACCAAAGTCCATTGCAGGCTCCCCTCCCCCACAATCCAAATCCTGCCCCCCCACCAGACCCCCATCAGACCCCCACCACCAGCTCCATCAGACCTCACACCAGAGACCTCCACCATAGACCCCACATATCAGAGAACCCCCATAACAAAGAACCCCCCATATTAGAGTCCCTCCATATCTAACCGCAATGTTTATAAACATCTGTTGATGAGTGACAGCTCATGACCACAGCAAAAGCAGTTAAGTGCTTTCTGCGGAGAAAAAGAGGAAGTAAAAGAACTTAACCCCTAGGTAAGTGGGGACCAGCCACTGAACCTCACTGTTGGGCCACCCACTCATAATGGTGGCCAATAGCGGGATTCACCATGGAATCCCTTGCAATCCCTGCCATGCATAAATTTGCATGGCAAGAGAGAGTGAGTTGCTTCTGGGCACCGCTCCTAACACCAGCATAAACCAAGGTTATTCAGCTCTGACGGGGAGAACAAGTCTCTCAAAAGGAGAACCAAGGCCCATAGCCACCCTATCTCCTTCCATAGTTACCTGTCTGATCCAGTTAGATCTCTCTCTTCCATCTCCATCCTTTTCCTTTGGCCCATACCCATTTCCACTAATTGCCCTCATTCATAAACATTGGGTTAGATTCAAAGCAGGGTACTTGAGTTCCATTCAAGCATGACGGGAAATGAAAATGACCAATGCAGACATCTGACTGTCTGGAAGTTATGAAGTGGAGATGCTGCGTTGGACTGGGGTGAGCACAGTAAGAAGTCTTACAACACCAGGTTAAAGTCCATCAGGTTTGTTTCGAATCACTAGCTTTCGTAGCACAGCTCCTTCCTCACGTGAATCCTGAAGAAGAAGCTGTGCTCCGAAAGCTAGTGATTCGAAACAAACCTGTTGGACTTTAACCTGGTGTTGTAAGACTTCTTACTGTGTCTGGAAGTTGGAAGGGTGGTACAGTGGTTAGCACAGCTGCCTCACAGCGCCAGGGACCTCGGGTGATTGTCTGTGTGAAGTGTGCACGTTCTCCCCATGTCTGTGTGGGATTCTTCCGGATGCTCCAATTTCTTCCCACATTCCCACAACAAATGTGCAGGTTAGGTGGATTTGCCATGCTAAATTGTCTCTAAGTGCCCAAAGGGTAGGTGGCCTCATGGAGATAGGGTGGGGGCTGGGGTCTAGGTAGGGTGCTCTTTCGGAGGGTTGGTGCAGGCTTGATGGGCCGAATGGCCTCCTTCTGCACTGTAGGGATCCTATGATTCAAGAGTTACAACCTACTAACTCTTGGCAGCACGGTAGCATAGTGGTTAGCACTGTGGCCTTACAGCACCAGGGTCCCACGTTCGATTCCCTGCTGAGTCACTGTCTGTGCGGGGTCTGCACGTTCTCCCCATGTCTGCGTGGGTTTCGACCGGGTGCTTGGTTTCTTCCCACAGTCCAAAGCCGTGCAGGTTAGGTGAATTGGCCATGCTAAATTGCCCTTAGTGTCCAAAAAGGTTAGGAAGGGTTATTGGGTTAGGGGGATAGGATGGAAGTGAGGGCTTAAGTGGGTCAGTGCAGATGAGATGGGCCGAATGGCCTCCTTCTGCATTGTATGTATGCTCTAAGTTCTAAACGCTATTTCTCTTTGAAGTGAATCAAAGCCTTGCAAATCAAAGGATCAAACAGGGTTTAAAGCCTTGTAATGAAGTTACAGCTGCTGCTTTCTATGCATCTGACTGAGGCAGTAGGTGTAAGGGACAGGTGGGTGGAAAAAACTGTGATTTTCTTCACTGTTTCTGTCTGGACTGCTCTTTAGTTTCCTTTAGCATGGCCAATCCATTTAATTGCACATCTTTGGACTGTGGGAGGAAAAGGAGCACCCAGAGGAAACCCATGCAGACACAGGGAGAATATGCAAACTCCATACAGTCACCCAAGGCCGGAATTTAAAAAAAAAATATTTTTTATAAATTTAGTGTACCCAATTCATTTTTTTCCAATTAAGGAGCAATTTAGCATGACCAAGCCACCTATCCTGCACATCTTTGTGTTGTGGGAGCGAAACCCACGCAAACATGGGGAGAATGTGCAAACTCCACACGGACAGTGACCCAGAGCCGGGATCGAACCTGGGACCTCAGCGCCGTGAGGCAGCAGGGCTAACCCACTGCGCCACCATGGTGCCTTACCCAAGGCCGGAATTGATCCCTGGTTTCTGGCGCTGTGAGGCAATATTCTAGCCACTCTTCTCCCCTCTATCTTTCTCCCCACTCTTATGCCTGCTCCTTCTGTAGCAGCAATGTGCCAGGCCTGGGCCCATGCCATGAAAAATGTGGCACATCTCCAATGTGGCAAGTGGGTTTTGGAGAGGAAAGTCTACTTTGTAGTGGTTCCAAGCCCCTTTCAGTGCAATGTAGCTTTGAACTGAACTCATAACAATTTGAGATGTATATCAATCCTGACAATAAACTGAATAAATAGGCTCTCTCATTTATTAACATAATAATAGCATGTGTCATAATAAGCAGGAATGAATCCCTGCATGGTATAAAACTTTTATGGCAGCTACAAATGAACCCTGATTTAGTGGAATTTTTGCTGAGCTGTACCTTCACTTATGCATTAGAATGAAGCTATCTTATTACAATGATTAGATTAAATGGCCTACAATATATGAGGTCAGCAAAAACCTTTCATCATAATTATAATTAATCAATTTAATACATAGCACTTCATAATACAACAAAAACACTCTGATTTCAAGTTAAACATATCAGACTAGATAAAACTCAACAGTGAAACTAAGTGACATGGAGGAAATATAAAATTGAATTTGCTAAAATGCATTGTAAAACTAAAATAATGGGATTATTTCTTCTGTGCTTTGTGCCTGGAGGCCTCATTTCCCAGTTACAACATACATAAGGGATGGGAATGCTGGATGTCTACCCCAGTGTAATGATGCACACTGCAGACTTCTTTAGAAACACAACAGGTATTTATTAATAATAAAAACTGTACTGTGCTCAACAGCACCAAGGCTGCCCTGGAGCAGCCCACCAGCTGCCTCAGTCCCTTCATGTCAACTGCCTGAGAGAGGACTCCACCCCCTGGGATGATTACCCACTCTTGCCCCAATTGGTCCCTCAAGACAGGTGGCCCTTTTCTGCTGTGTTGTCCTTAAAGGGACAATCATCACAAATTACCACGGCTAGGGTCTTTGGGGCTTCCATGAGGGGAAACGAGGGGTAGAGCTACAATTAGTTGCCATTATTCCCAACACTGGTTTCTATTTTGATCCTCCAACACCACAAGGGTTCACATTTTTAGGGTGCCCATAAATAAGCTTTAGAGCCTCTCTATATGGATCAGAGACAGGCAGGCAAGAAAGACAACATGGTCTGAAGTCCCTCAGGTTGCTGTTTTTGGACAGTAGTCAGAAGGTTTTGATGTCAACAGCCATTCCTTTCGCTGCAGGTGTCGTAGGCTGACTTTCCACCCTGCTTCAATGCACAAAGCCTTGTCTGACCTATATGGCAGTGTCCTGAAATGCAAGTGGGTTCAGGTCATTTAAAGCACATGCATTTTGTGACTGGTGATAGGTCATTGACTTGAAATGCTTCTCTCTCTCCACAGATACTGCCTGACCTGCTGAGTTTTTCCAGGGTTTTTTGTGCTGATTTCAGATTTCCACCACCAGCAGTATTTTGCTTTTGAATGTTTATTGCCTACTTGCAGTGGTCAGGCATAAACCTATTTATCCCTCAGAAAAATTGGGCAGCATGGTAGCATAGTGATTAGCACAATTGCTTCACAGTTCCAGGGTCCCAGGTTCGATTCCTGGCTTGGGTCACTGTCTGTGCGGAGTCTGCACGTTCTTCCCGTGTGTGCATGGGTTTCCTCCGGGTGCTCCGGTTTCCTCCCACAGTCCAAAGATGTGCAGGTTAGGTGGATTGGCCATCTAAATTGCCCTTAGTATCCAAAATTGCCCGTAGTGTTGGGTGGGGTTACTGGGTTATGGGGATAGGGTGGAGGTGTGCGGTTGGGTGGGGTGCTCTTTATCAAGAGCCGGTGCGGACTCGATGGGTCGAATGGCCTCCTTCTGCACTGTGAATTCTACGAAAATGTACTTTTGATCCTATTTCTAAATTTAGAAATAAAGAGTAAGCCTAGGTTGAGTATGTGCAATGAAATTACTCCCTGCATGCACTACACAAAAATATTAAAATATTTTGGAAATTTGAATTTAGTAAATTATTTTTCCCTTCTTGTTTTCTGCTCATTTCCAACTTCTTGAATGATATGAGTTATCGGAATAACCCTCAGTGGTTCTATTCACAGAACTGGAGTGCAGACCAACATGGGTACAAATTTGGAGAAGCCAGAGCCATGAATGCTCTATAATTTTGGCTGGGTATAAGCTGGTATTCAGCAAACACTAACTTTTCCTTAGCTTGGTGCGGAGGTAACCTTGAGCAGTTTTCCAAACTTAACTTTTGTGGAATTCCATACAATTTTTTTGGAAGGGATTAACCGAAAAACAGCACAAATAAGTCAAAGCCAGGGTCATTATGATAAAGTAATGTAAGTAAGCAAAGTAGGGTAAGGGAAGTAAAGTTAGAGTTAGGGATTTCAGCTAATATATTCTTATATAAGCACATATTTTTGTTAAAAAGGGAGTAAATGAAGGGCTTAAGGATGATCAGGTGATATGCTCCTCCTGCGCTATGTGGCAAATCATGGTAGCTTCAGCAGTCGTTGGTGACCACGTGTGCAGGAAGTATGCTCAACTGCAGCTACTGGCTAACTGCATTTCAGAGCTGGAGCTGCGTGTGGATTCGCTGTGGAGCATCTGTGATGCTGAGCAAGTCGTGGATAGCAATGAGGTGGTCACATCACAGATGAAGATTAAACAGGCAGAAAGGACCTAGGCGACCACCAGGTAGAATAGAGGAAGGCAGGTAGCGCAGGAGTATCTTGTGACCATCCCCTTTCTAACAGATATACCGTTTTGGATACTATTGAGGGAGATGACATGGCACCATTGGTGGATCTGCTGCAACGGCAGGGCTATAGTGGTGGAGTAAGGGGAACAAACAAGTGCTTCTGAGGCTACAAAAGAGACTCCAGGATGTTATGTTGCCTCCCTGGTGCCAGGGCCAGGGATGTCACTGAATGGTTGCAAGCATTTTGAAGGCGGAGGACAAACAGAGTAGTATCATGGTACATTTTGGTGCCAACGATGTAGGTAGAAAAAGGGATGAGGTCCTGTAAACAGAATTTAGGGAACTTAGAACTAGATTAAAAAGCAGGACCCAGAGGGTAGTAATCTTTGGATTCGTTCTGCTAATTAGTTTTGTGCTAGTGGATATAGAGATTGAAGGTTAGTCCAGATAAATGTGTGGCAGGAGGGAGGGCTTTTGATTTCTGGGATATTGGGACTGTTTTAGGGGATGGTGGGACCTGTACAAGGTGAATGGTTTGCATCTGAATTGAATGGGGCCAGCGCCTTGCAGGAGATTTGCTTGTTCTGTTGGAGAGGGTTTAAACTAACTTGGCAGGGGAGATGGATCCTGAGAGAAGATTCAGTAGGGGAAATGCACAGCTAAAATTAGAAGAGACAGCAAGTGAGTCAGAAGGCATAGAAGTGATAGGCCAGTTTAGTCACAAGGGAGTTTGGCAAAATTGGATGTTTTTATTTTAAAGCAAGGAGTCTGCGTGGAAGGCAGATGAGTGGAGGGCACAAATTAAAACATGTGGGTGTGATATAATTTCTGTCACTGAGACATGGTTGAGAGAGGGGCAGGATTGGCAGCTCAATAATATTCCAGGATATAGGATCTTCATGCGAGACCGGGAAGGAGGTAAAAGAGGAGGGGATGTCGCAATTTTGATCAGGGAATCAATTACAGCAGTAAGGAGGGATGACATCTTCAAATTAAGACATATGGGTAGAGCTTAAAAACCAAAAAGGAGCAATCACATTGTTAGGAGTGTTCTGTATGCTGCAACCGGCAAGACTGTGGGTCACATATCAAGGGAGGCACCACTACTTTGAGACGGCGGATGAAGCGTGGACTTTTATTGTAGAAGAAAAACTGGAATGAGTGGATTATTAAAAAGAACGTTTGGACAAAGTGGTGGGGCGAATGGGGGGGGGCGAAGAGGGGTTTTATGTTCTAATCCTGCGGTGTGGTAACTTTTCTCTCTCCCACAGGGGGTGATGGGGGGAGGTGGGGAGGGAGAGGAGATGGGGCGTTGGCCATGGGGGGGCGGGGCCAAGGGAGAAGCGCGGGCTTGGCTCCCGCGCTATGAAAATTATGGCGGGAATAGAGAAGCAGGAAGGAGGGGGCGTCGCACGGTGCGAGCCTTGGTCACGGGGGGAAGCCGAGGTCAGCCAGAGTTTGCTGACTTCTGGGAGCAACATGGGGGGAGTAATTACGCTAGCGGGGGGGGGGGGGGGGGGTGGGAGGGGGGAATTACTGGGTTGCTGCTGCTGGGGAAAGGGGGGAGCGGGTACGGGAGAGGATGGGCGGGGGGGCACCGCCTGGGGGAGATACAGCTGCGTGGGAACTGGGTGAGAAGCTGGAAAAAGATGATGGCTAATCGGCAAGGGGGGGGGTGGGAAGCCCCCCAACTCGGCTGATCACGTGGAACGTGAGAGGGCTCAACGGGCCGATAAAGAGGGCACGGGTACTCGCACGCCTTAAGAAACTTAAAGCAGATGTGGTTATGTTACAGGAAACGCACCTGAAACTGATAGACCAGGTTAGGCTGCGCAAAGGATGGGTGGGGCAGGTGTTCCATTCGGGGCTAGATGCGAAAAACAGGGGGGTGGCTATATTAGTGGGGAAGCGGGTTATGTTCGAGGCAAAGACTATAGTGGCGGATAACGGGGGCAGATACGTGATGGTGAGTGGCAAACTACAGGGAGAGACGGTGGTTTTGGTAAACGTGTATGCCCCGAACTGGGATGATGCCAATTTTATGAGGCGGATGCTAGGACGCATTCCGGACCTGGAGACGGGAAAGCTGATAATGGGGGGAGACTTTAACACGGTGTTGGAACCAGGGCTGGATAGGTCGAAGTCCAGGACTGGAAGGAGGCCGGCAGCAGCCAAGGTGCTTAAAGATTTTATGGAGCAGATGGGAGGTGTGGACCCGTGGAGATTCAGTAGACCTAGGAGTAAGGAGTTCTCGTTTTTCTCCTATGTCCATAAAGTCTATTCGCGCATAGACTTTTTCGTGCTGGGTAGGGCATTGATCCCGAAGGTGAGGGGAACGGAGTATACGGCTATAGCCATTTCGGATCACGCCCCACACTGGGTGGACTTGGAGATAGGGGAGGAAACATGAGGGCGCCCACCCTGGAGAATGGACATGGGACTAATGGCGGATGAGGGGGTGTGTCTAAGGGTGAGGGGATGTATTGAAAAGTACTTGGAACTCAATGACAATGGGGAGGTCCAGGTGGGAGTGGTCTGGGAGGCGTTGAAGGCGGTGGTTAGGGGGGAGCTGATATCAATAAGGGCACATAAAGGGAAGCAGGAGAGTAAGGAACGGGAGCGGTTGCTGCAAGAACTTTTGAGGGTGGACAGACAATATGCGGAAGCACCGGAGGAGGGATTGTACAGGGAAAGGCAAAGGCTGCATGTGGAATTTGACTTGCTGACTACAGGCACTGCAGAGGCACAATGGAGGAAGGCACAGGGTGTACAGTATGAATATGGGGAGAAGGCGAGCAGGTTGCTGGCACACCAATTGAGGAAAAGGGGAGCAGCGAGGGAAATAGGGGGAGTGAGGGACGAGGAAGGAGAGATGGAGCGGGGAGCGGAGAGAGTGAATGAAGTGTTCAAGACATTTTATAAAAAATTATATGAAGCTCAACCCCCGGATGGGAGGGAGAGAATGATGGACTTTTTGGATCGGCTGGAAATTCCCAAGGTGAAAGAGCAGGAAAGGGTGGGACTGGGAGCACAGATCGAGGTAGAAGAAGTGGTGAAAGGAATTAGGAGCATGCAGACGGGAAAGGCCCCGGGACCGGACGGATTCCCAGTCGAATTTTATAGAAAATATGTGGACTTGCTCGCCCCGGTATTGACAAGGACCTTTAATGAGGCAAAGGAAAGGGGACAACTGCCCCCGACTATGTCTGAAGCAACGATATCGCTTCTCTTAAAGAAGGAAAAGGATCCGCTACAATGCGGGTCCTACAGACCAATTTCCCTCCTAAATGTGGATGCCAAGGTCCTGGCCAAGGTAATGGCAATGAGAATAGAGGAATGTGTCCCGGGGGTGGTTCACGAGGACCAAACTGGGTTTGTGAAGGGGAGACAGCTGAACACGAATATACGGAGGCTGTTAGGGGTAATGATGATGGCCCCACCAGAGGGTGAAACAGAGATAGTAGTGGCGATGGATGCCGAGAAAGCATTTAATAGAGTGGAATGGGATTATTTGTGGGAGGTGTTGAGGAGATTTGGTTTTGGAGAGGGGTATGTTAGATGGGTGCAGCTATTGTATAGCGCCCCAGTGGCGAGTGTGGTCACGAATGGACGGGGATCGGCATATTTTCGGCTCCATAGAGGGACAAGGCAGGGATGCCCTCTGTCCCCATTACTGTTTGCACTGGCGATTGAGCCCCTGGCGATAGCGCTGAGGGGTTCCAAGAAGTGGAGGGGAGTAATTAGGGGAGGAGAAGAACACCGGGTATCTTTGTATGCGGACGATTTGCTACTATATGTGGCGGATCCGGCGGAGGGGATGCCAGAAATAATGCGGATACTTGGGGAGTTTGGGGATTTTTCAGGGTATAAATTGAACATGGGGAAGAGTGAGCTGTTTGTGGTGCATCCTGGGGAGCAGAGTAGAGAAATAGAAGACCTACCGTTGAGGAAGGTAACAAGAGACTTTCGTTACCTGGGGATCCAGATAGCTAAGAATTGGGGCACACTGCACAGGTTAAATTTAACGCGGTTGGTGGAACAGATGGAGGAAGATTTCAAGAGATGGGATATGGTAGCCCTGTCAATGGCAGAGAGGGTGCAGGCGGTTAAGATGGTGGTCCTCCCGAGATTCCTCTTTGTGTTTCAGTGCCTCCCGGTGGTGATCACGAAGGCTTTTTTTAAAAGGATTGAAAAGAGCATCATGGGTTTTGTTTGGGCCGGGAAGACCCCGAGAGTGAGGAAGGGATTCTTACAGCGTAGCAGGGATAGGGGGGGCTGGCACTACCGAGCCTAAGTGAGTACTATTGGGCCGCTAATATTTCAATGGTGAGTAAGTGGATGGGAGAGGAGGAGGGAGCGGCGTGGAAGAGATTAGAGAGGGCGTCCTGTGGGGGGACTAGCCTGCAGGCTATGGTGACAGCCCCATTGCCGTTCTCACCGAGGAACTACACCACAAGCCCGGTGGTGGTAGCTACACTGAAGATTTGGGGACAGTGGAGACGGCATAGGGGAAAGACTGGAGCTTTGGGGGGGTCCCCGATAAGAAACAACCATAGGTTTGCCCCGGGGGGAATGGATGGGGGATATGGAATGTGGCAAAGAGCAGGAATAACGCAACTGAAAGATCTATTTGTGGATGGGAAGTTCGCGAGTCTGGGAGCGCTGACCGAGAAATATGGGTTGCCCCAAGGGAATGCATTCAGGTATATGCAACTGAGGGCTTTTGCGAGGCAACAGGTGAGGGATTTTCCGCAGCTCCCGACACAAGAGGTGCAGGACAGAGTGATCTCAAAGACATGGGTGTGGGATGGTAAGGTGTCAGATATATATAGGGAAATGAGGGACGAAGGGGAGACTATGGTAGATGAACTAAAAGGGAAATGGGAAGAAGAGCTGGGGGAGGAGATCGAGGAGGGGCTGTGGGCGGATGCCCTGAGTAGGGTAAACTCGTCGTCCTCGTGTGCCAGGCTAAGCCTGATTCAGTTTAAGGTATTACACAGGGCGCATATGACTGGAGCGCGGCTCAGTAAATTTTTTGGGGTGGAGGATAGGTGTGCGAGGTGTTCGAGAAGCCCAGCGAATCATACCCATATGTTTTGTTCATGCCCGGCACTACGGGGGTTTTGGATGGGGGTGACAAAGGTGCTTTCAAAAGTAGTGGGGGTCCGGGTCGAACCAAACTGGGGGTTGGCTATATTTGGGGTAGCACAAGAGCCGGGAGTGCAGGAGGCGAGAGAGGCCGATGTTTTGGCCTTTGCGTCCCTAGTAGCCCGACGCAGGATATTGCTAATGTGGAAGGAAGCCAAGCTCCCGGGGGTGGAGACCTGGATAAATGACATGGCGGGGTTTATAAAGCTAGAGCGGATTAAGTTCGTCCTAAGGGGGTCGGCTCAAGGGTTCACCAGGCGGTGGCAACCGTTCGTCGAATACCTTGCGGATAGATAGATGGAAGGGGAAAAAGAAGGCAGCAGCAGCAGCCCAGGATTTGGGGGGGGGGGGTGGGGGGAAGGGGTGGGGGGGGTGTAACTTGTGACAAGGCAGTTGCCAATTAGGGCTAGTTTTCATTTTTGTTATTTAATATTTATTCATTTTTTGTTTTTTGCTTATATAAAATAGGTCATTGTTATTTGTGCTGTTATAATATTGTGTAAAGGATGCACAATGTACTGTGTTGGTTGACCAAAAATTTTCAATAAAATATTTATTAAAAAAAAAAAGGAGTGTTCTGTAGGCCCCCAGCAATCTGAGGCAACTTAAGGCACTGGTGGTGCTGGCAGTGGAGCTGAGAAGCTGCTGTCCATACTTGGAACACTCTGAGAGGTGTTCCAAGATGAAGAAACCAGTTGCTCCTCCTCCCTCGCAAGGTGCACTTCCACCTGCCTCCTAAATCTGGTGGGCAAGAATCTGATAGAAACGTCATGTGCCTCATTCCCTTCTTGCCTTGCCACTGTTCCATTGAGCTTCTGCCCAAGGCAGTGGCATTCGGACCTGTGCACACTTCTAGAATCCACTGACTGGTCTGCTGGATGTGGCTTTCCATGAGAGTCACCAACCTCTCTCTCTTATTGGAAGACGCCATGCATGAGAGAGGGAAATGTCAGCAATCAGGGCCTAGACAGACTCCTCCATTGTCTGAACCTGGGTGTACATACCCTCTGCAATCTCTGCCAGATCTTCAGACACCTCAGCTGCCACCTTCTTGGTGACTCCAAAGACACATCATGAGCCTGGCTGGGGCTGATCATTAACCTGGCCTGTGAGTGTGCGTGGCCTCTGACAGCTGGTCAGGCGGGGGTAGTGCTGGTACCAGGTTGTGACCCTAATTCTACTGGTGAATGCATAACCACTGAAGTGAAAGTATCTGAATTGGTGGGGGCTACAGGGGAATGATATGATGCTGTACCCTCTGAGGTCCCATTCTTCTCCTCAGAGGTGTATGTCTGTCCTCTGAGAGGGCAATTATCTGCTCTTGTGAATGAACTACACTAGGAGGCCCTGTCCTCCAGAATTTGCAGATGTTCAGATTGATGCATGTACTGTGGAAGACACATGAACACCATCCCTCATACTTGCCTAAGACTTCCTTGAGCCCAATCATGAGGCTACACAATCTCGTGCGACTTTACTCCATCCCATTGTCCATGATGAAATGGCCATCTCACTGCCCTGCCAGTGCAAGAGTATTTTCTTTCATTGGTGTCAAGATTGCGAGAAATGGGATTTTATTGCCAATCTGGGCTATTTTTTTTGCATTGTGAGCCCCTTCAAGAACAAGACTGAGGGATATCAGTTTCCCCACAATACCAGGATGATGAATGTTAGTTATCCCACAAGGCCTAACGGGTGGGACCCTAGCTTTTAATCAAATTTTTATTAGTGTCACAAGTCGGCTTACATTAACACTGCAATGACGTTACTGTGAAAATCCCCTAGACGCCACACTCCGGCGCCTGTTCAGGTACACAGAGGGGGAATTCAGAACATTCAATTCGCTTAACAAGCACGTCTTCGGGACTTGTGGGAGGAAACCAGAGCACCCGGAGGAAACCCATGCAGACACGGGGAGAATGAGCAGATTCCACCCAGACAGTGACCCAAGCCGGGAATCGAACCCAGGTGCCTGGTGCTGTGAAGCAACAGTGCTAACCACTGTGCTACCGTGCCACGTCACTTTATGACCATACAAATGGTTCCGATATTAGGCAACTCTGGAGTGACCTTGTAAACGCTGTGCCACTGACCGAGCTGGGTCCATTTCTTTGTCACCGACATAGTAGGTTCTCCCTCCCCAGCCAGTCGCAGCCTCATGCTTTTCCACTTGATAAAAGAAGAAAGGTGTGGAGAACTCACCTTGGCAGAATGGAGAAAGTCACTGACGAATTTGTAGCACTGTGACCAGGTTGTCCGGACAATCTCACGGCTAACTGCCTTGCCATCTCCTTCTGGCTCGCTTGGTTAGTTGGGAGGTATTTCCCTTCTCTCTCTGGCCGGGGGAGGGGGGGGGGGGGAGGGGGGCATTTTGGCCTTCTCCCACTATGGTTGTTCTGCTGGCTGGATCTTCAATTAATGGCTGACTTGACTGCAGGAGAATTTAGGCTGCATTTAGATACCGGCAACCCTTCAAAGATAATGGAAACGTATCATTGGCAACAGCTGACACTGTGGCTAATGTCTAAATACCCACCACCAACTGCTGAATTGTTAGCTGGCAGTTAATTGGTAGGCTGACGCGACAGAGAGGTGCAATCAGCGATTGGGATCAGGATCGTCAGCACCACCCATTTCTGGCCCTGGCTTTTATTTCTCAGCTATTCATATAAAATCCCAGGGCGAAATTCTCCCGAAACGGCGCCATGTCCGCCGACTGGCGCCCAAAACGGCGCCAATCAGACGGGCATCGCGCCGCCCCAAAGGTGCGGAATGCTCCACATCTTTGGGGGCCGAGCCCCAACATTGAGGGGCTAGGCCGACGCCGGAGGAATTTCCGCCCCGCCAGCTGGCGGAAACGGCCTTTGTTGCCCCGCCAGCTGGCGCGGAAATTACATCTCCGGGCGGCGCATGCGCAGGAGCGTCAGCGGCCGCTGACAGTTTCCCGCGCATGCGCAGTGGAGGGAGTCTCTTCCGCCTCCGCCATGGTGGAGACCGTAGCGGAGGCGGAAGGGAAAGAGTGCCCCCACGGCACAGGCCCGCCCGCGGATCGGTGGGCCCCGATCGCGGGCCAGGCCACCATAGGGGCACCCCCCGGGGTCAGATTAACCCGCGCCCCCCCCAGGACCCCGGAGCCCGCCCACGCCGCCTTGTCCCGCCATTCAAAAGGTGGTTTAATCCACGCCGGCGGGACAGGCAATTTATCGGCGGGACTTCGGCCCATCTGGGCCGGAGAATCCAGCGGGGGGGCACGCCAACCGGCGCGGCCCGATTCCTGCCCCCGCCGAATATCCGGTACCGGAGACTTCGGCAACCGGCGGGGGCGGGATTCACGGCAGCCCCCGGCGATTCTCCAACCCGGCGGGGGGGGGGTCGGAGAATAACGCCCCTGGTCTCTGACCCGAGGACCAGTGTAATAGATGAGAGAGGCATAGTATGGAATAGGATACAGATATTAGAGCTCAGATATGTTGGAATTTGCGGTTGTTTTCAGCTAAAGCAAGAAGCTCCGTTGGAAGTTGGAAAATAATTTAAAAAGTTTCTTTGTGTTCAATGTAAGCAGAGATACTAACACTAAACAGATCTCGGGTATGCAATTTCCAGTTTTGAACTATATGCTTGGGGCATCAACTAGTATGAAAAACACAAACAGATTAAAAGTGGGAAGTTACATTTGTCATCTGGGCCATAGGAGATGACCATGTATCACTGCATTCTTTTTCTCTTCTGTTTCTGTTTCTTTCTCCGTTCTGTTATTTTAGTACTTTCGCCCTTCACCACCATCACCCCCCCCCCCACCCCCCCACCCGTGTGTAAGATTTTCCAGTACTTTGGGTGTTCCGCTATACAAACAAACCAACACGGTTGTAGATGGTACAACTCTGTTTTATTATTCTTGATCACATCTACTGTATACTTCTGGCTGTGGTTCGTACTTTACCAGTTAACCTGTGGACCCAGCCCTTGCACTATCTTAGAGAGGCACTCAGCACATGGTGTATGTCTGAGTGGCTTGCTGTGAGCTCTGTGCCCTGAGCTATCTCCTGCTGGAATGAGCGGGAACTGTGGTGTTCCCCGTTTTATAGTGCGTGTGCTCTCACTGGTGATTGGCTGTGATGTCGCGTGTGTGTTGATTGGTCCGTTGAGTGGTGCTGGGACTCTATGAGGTGCGTGAATGAGCGGGGTGGCGTCCGGTTTGAGCCGTATTCTGTAAGTGTAGGGCAGTGTGCCCATGCCCTCGAAAGCCTCCTGGTTGTGGGCGAGGAGCGAGTGGAGCTGTGCCCTAAAGTCTGCATCCGGGAAATCGGAAGTGCCTTCTGGAGACAGAGTGTGTACCCGCTGAACGAGGTGGAGAACCTTGCACGCCTGTGCGCCTAGCAGGGAGTCTTTCGAGGATCCAACTATCTCAAAAGACAGTGTGGCTGCGTGTGAATTTTGTGTAACCTCGAGCTGGCAGGGTCCCATGGCTGGGATAACATTACCGTTGTAATCGACCAACTGACAGCGGGATGGCCGAATTGGTGTTTTGACCTTCAAGGCGTAGAAGGCTGACCATGCAATGAGATTGGTGGAGGCACCAGTGTCTAAATGGAATGTGATAGGTGATCGGTTGACCGTTGGGGTGGCACACCATTCATCACCCGGAGTGACGCTGTGCACTGGCATCGGCTGGTGGGTCCTACTTGGGGACATTCGATTTCTGTCAATTACCACAACGCGGAAGGCTTCCCGGTTGTCGGTATCACCGGTCTGTACGTCATCAGGGTATGACTCGTTGTATGGAGACTGAATGGCCCGCACGTCCCTGCGAGGCTGGCGGAATTGGGGAGCGTTGGCAGGTTGAGCTGCTCGACAGCAGGCAGCGCAGTGGCCCATCTTGCCACAGCGGAGGCATTGTCGATTTTGCGCTGGACATTGCCGCTTTAAATGTGCAGATCCACAGTTGCCGCACGTCGTGATGTCATGGCGTTCGTTGCGCCACCGCGCATGCGCAGTTTGGTCCTGCGTAGAGCACGTCTGCGCGTCACGTCCCTCTACGTCGACGTCTCTTTTTTTTTTTTAAATAATATTTTATTGAAAATTTTTGGTCAACCAACACAGTACATTGTGCATCCTTTACACAACATTATAACAATACAGATAATAATGACCTTTTTTATTTAAACAAGAACAAAAGAAAACAACAACAAATAAATAAATATTAAATAACAAAAATAAAAACTAGCCCTAATTGGCAACTGCCTTGTCTCAGGCCACACCCCCCCCCCCCCACCCCCCACCCCCCAAGTTCTGGGCTGCTGCTGCTGCCTTCTTTGTTCTCCCCTATCTATCTTTCCGCAAGATATTCGACGAACGGTTGCCACCGCCTTGTAAACCCTTGAGCCGACCCCCTTAGGACGAACTTAATCCGCTCTAACTTTATGAACCCCGCCATATCATTTATCCAGGTCTCCACCCCCGGGGGCTTGGCTTCTTTCCACATTAGCAATATTCTGCGCCGGGCTACTAGGGACGCAAAGGCCAAAACATCGGCCTCTTTCGCCTCCTGCACTCCCGGCTCTTGTGCAACCCCAAATATAGCCAACCCCCAGCTTGGTTCGACCCGGACTCCTACTACTTTCGAAAGCACCTTTGTCACCCCCATCCAAAACCCCTGTAGTGCCGGGCATGACCAAAACATATGGGTATGATTCGCTGGGCTTCTCGAGCACCTCGCACACCTATCCTCCACCCCAAAAAATTTACTGAGCCGTGTTCCAGTCATATGTGCCCTGTGTAATACCTTAAACTGAATCAGGCTTAGCCTGGCGCACGAGGACGACGAGTTTACCCTGTTTAGGGCATCTGCCCACATCCCCTCCTCAATCTCCTCCCCTAGCTCTTCTTCCCATTTCCCTTTTAGTTCGTCCATCATAGTCTCCCCTTCGTCTCTCAATTCCCTATATATATCCGACACCTTACCGTCCCCCACCCATTTCTTTGAGATGACTCTGTCCTGCACCTCTTGTGTCGGGAGCTGCGGGAATTCCCTCACCTGCTGCCTCGCAAAAGCCCTCAATTGCATGTACCTGAATGCATTCCCTTGGGGCAACCCATATTTCTCGGTCAGCGCTCCCAGACTCGCAAACTTCCCATCCACAAATAGATCTTTCAATTGCGTTATACCTGCTCTTTGCCACATTCCATATCCCCCATCCATTCCCCCCGGGGCAAACCTATGGTTGTTTCTTATCGGGGACCCCCCCAGTGCTCCGGTCTTTCCCCTATGTCGTCTCCACTGTCCCCAAATCTTCAGTGTAGCTACCACCACCGGACTCGTGGTATAGTTCCTTGGTGAGAACGGCAATGGGGCTGTCACCATAGCCTGCAGGCTGGTCCCCCTACAGGACGCCCTCTCTAATCTCTTCCACGCCGCTCCTTCCTCCTCTCCCATCCACTTACTCACCATTGAAATATTAGCGGCCCAATAATACTCACTTAGGCTCGGTAGTGCCAGCCCCCCCCTATCCCTACTACGCTGTAAGAATCCCTTCCTCACTCTCGGAGTCTTCCCGGCCCAAACAAAACCCATAATACTCTTTTCTATCCTTTTGAAAAAAGCCTTCGTGATCACCACCGGGAGACACTGAAACACAAAAAGGAATCTCGGGAGGACCACCATCTTAACTGCCTGCACCCTCCCTGCCATTGACAATGCTACCATGTCCCATCTCTTGAAATCTTCCTCCATCTGTTCCACCAACCGCGTCAAATTTAGCCTGTGCAATGTGCCCCAATTCTTAGCTATCTGGATCCCCAGGTAACGAAAGTCTCTTGTTACCTTCCTCAACGGTAGGTCTTCTATTTCTCTACTCTGCTCCCCTGGATGCACCACAAACAGCTCACTCTTTCCCATGTTCAATTTATACCCTGAAAAATCCCCAAACTCCCCAAGTATCCGCATTATTTCTGGCATCCCCTCCGCTGGATCCGCCACATATAGTAGCAGATCATCCGCATATAAAGATACCCGGTGTTCTTCTCCTCCCCTAAGTATTCCCCTCCATCCCTTGGAACCTCTCAGCGCTATCGCCAGGGGCTCAATCGCCAGTGCAAACAGTAATGGGGACAGAGGACATCCCTGCCTTGTCCCTCTGTGGAGCCGAAAATATGCCGATCCCCGTCCATTCGTGACCACACTCGCCACTGGGGCCCTATACAACAGCTGCACCCATCTAACATACCCCTCTCCGAACCCAAATCTCCTCAACACCTCCCACAGATAATCCCACTCCACTCTATCAAATGCTTTCTCGGCATCCATCGCCACTACTATCTCCGTTTCACCCTCTGGTGGGGCCATCATCATTACGCCTAACAACCTCCGTATGTTCGTGTTCAGCTGTCTCCCCTTCACAAACCCAGTTTGGTCTTCATGAACCACCCCCGGGACACATTCCTCTATTCTCATTGCCATTACCTTGGCCAAGACCTTGGCATCTACATTGAGGAGGGAGATTGGTCTGTAGGACCCGCATTGTAGCGGATCCTTTTCCTTCTTTAAAAGAAGTGATATCGTTGCTTCTGACATAGTCGGGGGCAGTTGTCCCCTTTCCTTTGCCTCGTTGAAGGTCCTCGTCAGTAGCGGGGCGAGCAAGTCCAAATATTTTCTGTAAAATTCAACTGGGAATCCGTCCGGTCCCGGGGCCTTTCCCGTCTGCATGTTCCTAATTCCTTTCACCACTTCTTCTACCGTGATCTGTGCTCCCAATCCCATCCTTTCCTGCTCTTCCACCTTGGGAATTTCCAGCCGATCCAAAAACTCCATCATTCTCTCCCTCCCATCCGGGGGTTGAGCTTCATACAATTTTTTATAAAATGTCTTGAACACTTCATTCACTCTCTCCGCTCCCCGCTCCGTCTCTCCATCTTCGTCTCTCACCCCCCCTATTTCCCTCGCTGCTCCCCTTTTCCTCAATTGGTGTGCCAGCAATCTGCTCGCCTTCTCTCCATATTCATACTGTACACCCTGCGCCTTCCTCCATTGTGCCTCTGCAGTGCCTGTGGTCAGCAAGTCAAATTCCACATGCAGCCTTTGCCTTTCCCTATACAGTCCCTCCTCCGGTGCTTCCGCATACTGTCTGTCCACCCTCAAAAGTTCTTGCAACAACCGCTCCCGTTCCTTACTCTCCTGCTTCCCTTTATGTGTCCTTATTGATATCAGCTCCCCCCTAACCACCGCCTTCAACGCCTCCCAGACCACTCCCACCTGAACCTCCCCATTGTCATTGAGTTCCAAGTACTTTTCAATGCATCCCCTCACCCTTAAGCACACCCCCTCATCCGCCATTAGTCCCATATCCATTCTCCAGGGTGGACGCCCTCTTGTTTCCTCCCCTATCTCCAAGTCTACCCAGTGTGGGGCATGATCCGAAATGGCTATAGCCGTATATTCCGTTCCCCTCACCCTCGGGATCAATGCCCTACCCAACACAAAAAAGTCTATGCGTGAATAGACTTTATGGACATAGGAGAAAAACGAGAACTCCTTACTCCTAGGTCTACTGAATCTCCACGGGTCCACCCCTCCCATCTGCTCCATAAAATCCTTAAGCACCTTGGCTGCTGCCGGCCTCCTACCAGTCCTGGACTTCGACCTATCCAGCCTTGGTTCCAACACCGTGTTAAAGTCTCCCCCCATTATCAGCTTTCCGGTCTCTAGGTCTGGGATGCGTCCTAGCATTCGCCTCATAAAATTGGCATCGTCCCAATTCGGGGCATACACGTTTACCAACACCACCATCTCTCCCTGTAATTTGCCACTCACCATCACGTATCTGCCCCCGTTATCCGCCACTATAGTCTTTGCCTCGAACATTACCCGCTTCCCCACTAATATAGCCACCCCCCTGTTTTTCGCATCCAGCCCCGAATGGAACACCTGCCCTACCCATCCTTTGCGCAACCTAACCTGATCTATCAGTTTCAGGTGCGTTTCCTGTAACATGACCACATCTGCTTTAAGTTTCTTAAGGTGTGCGAGTACTCGTGCCCTCTTTATCGGCCCGTTAAGCCCCCTCACGTTCCACGTGATCAGCCGAGTTGGGGGGCTTCCCCCCCCCCCCCCTTGCCGGTTAGCCATCATCTTTTTCCAGCTTCTCGCCCAGTTCCCACGCGGCTGTATTTCTCCCAGACGGTGCCCCCCCGCCCATCCTTTCCCGCACCCACTCCCCCCTTTCCCCAGCAGCAGCAACCCAGTAATTCCCCCCTCCCCCCCCCCCGCTAGACCCCCCGCTAGCGTAATTACTCCCCCCATGTTGCTCCCAGAAGTCAGCAAACTCTGGCTGACCTCGGCTTCCCCCCGTGATCACGGCTCGCCCCGTGTGGTGCCCCCTCCTTCCTGCTTCTCTATTCCCGCCATAATTATCATAGCGCGGGAACCAAGCCCGCGCCTCTCCCTCGGCCCCGCCTCCCATGGCCAACGCCCCATCTCCTCTCCCTCCCCACCTCCCCCCATCACCACCTGTGGGAGAAAGAAAAGTTACCATACCGCAGGATTAATCATACAATACAATCCCTCTTCGCCCCCCCCCCCCCACTCGTCCCACCACTTTGTCCAAACGTTCATTTTCGTAGTCCAATCATTCCAATTTTTCTTCTACAATAAAAGTCCACGCTTCATCCGCCGTCTCAAAGTAGTGGTGCCTCCCTTGATATGTGACCCACAGTCTTGCCGGTTGCAGCATTCCAAACTTTATCTTTTTTTTGTGAAGTACCGCTTTGGCCCGATTAAAGCTCGCCCTCCTTCTCGCCACCTCCGCACTCCAATCTTGATAGACGCGGATCACCGCGTTCTCCCATTTACTACACCGAGTTTTCTTCGCCCATCTAAGGACCATTTCTCTATCCTTAAAACGGAGAAATCTCACCACTATGGCTCTGGGAGCTTCTCCTGCTCTCGGTCCTCGCACCATAACTCGGTATGCTCCCTCCACCTCCAACGGACCCGTCGGGGCCTCCACTCCCATTAACGAATGCAGCATCGTGCTCACATATGCCCCGACGTCCGCCCCCTCCACACCTTCAGGAAGGCCAAGAATCCTCAAGTTGTTCCTCCTTGCGTTATTTTCCAGTGCCTCCAACCTCTCCACAGATCGTTTCTGGTGTGCCTCCTGTATCTCCGACTTCACCACCAGGCCCTGTATATCGTTTTCATTCTCAGCTGCTTTCGCCTTCACGACCCGAAGCTCCTGCTCCTGGGTCTTTTGTTCCTCTTTCAGCCCTTCAATCGCCTGTAATATCGGGGCCAACAACTCTTTCTTCATTTCCTTTTTTATCTCCTCCACGCAGCATTTCAAAAACTCTTGTTGTTCAGGGCCCCATATGAAACTGCCACCTTCCGACGCCATCTTGGTTTCTGCTTGCCTTCCTTGCCGTTGTTCCAAAGGATCCGCTGCAATCCGGCCACTTTCCTCTCCTTTTTCCATCCGTGTCCAGGGGGAACACCCTTCTGGTTTACCGCACGGTGTTTTCAGCCGTTAAAATTGCCGTTGGGGCTCCTATCAAGAGCCCAAAAGTCCGTTTCACAGGGAGCTGCCGAAACGTGCGACTCAGCTGGTCATCGCCGCACCCGGAAGTCGTCGACGTCTCTTTTGGCGCGTACAAGCGCGGGAGGACGTGGAAAGTGCGCGGAATGGCCGCCCTCGTCCGGGCCGTGGGCCGGGAGGAATTCGATGGAGTAGACCCGCTCGGCCTCGTGGGATCCGTGCCGTGCCGATTCGGCCGCCTGGAATTGGGAGTACCGGCTGGTCGCGTTTTCGTGGAGGACGCAGGTTTCGATGGCGGTGGCTAGGGTGAGGCTCTTTATTTTGAGGAGCTACTGGCGTAGGGTGCCCGAGGTGACCCCAAAACCTCTCTGGTCCCGAATCATGGAATCGGAGGTGGCCTTATAGCGGCAGGACTGCGCGAGGATAAGCTGCGTCAAAAAGAATTGAAAAGGTTCATCCTTACCCTGCAGGCGCTGCTGGAAGAGGTACCTCTCGAAGCTCTCATTCACTTCGACGTTGAAGTTTTGCCCTGCCGTGGAGAGGAGGAGGGCGATCTTCCTGGTGTCCGATGCATTCTCCCTGTCTATGGCTTATAGGAAGAGCTGGAAGCGCTGTTTAAACAGCTTCCAGTTGACGCCGAGGTTTCCAGCAATTTGGAGCGGCTGCGGCGGGCTGATGGTGTCCATGGCGCAGGATGGCGGATCGCTGAAGATGTGCAGGTAGGTCTCACAGTTGCTGGGTTCCAAGCCTGGTACTATGTCGTGTTGGGTGTTCGGCTATACAAACGAACCAACACGGTTGTAGATGGTACAACTCTGTTTTATTATTCTTGATAACATCTACTGTATACTTCTGGCTGTGGTTCGTACTTTACCAGTTAACCTGTGGACCCAGCCTGAGCACTATCTTAGAGAGGCACCCAGCACATGGTGTATGTCTGAGTGGCACGCTGTGAGCTCTGTGCTCTGAGCTATCTCCTGCTGGAATGAGCAGGAACTGTGGTGTTCCCTGTTTTATAGTGCGTGTGCTCTCACTGGTGATTGGCTGTGATGTTGCGTGTGTGTTGATTGGTCCGTTGATCTGTCCATCAGTGTGTGTGTGTGATTGCACCATGCTATGTTTATCTGAATATCATGACACTTTCTTCTCGAGGCAGTGAGAGAAAGTGGGAGACAGCTATGGAGGTAGAGCATTCCTCAGCACGAGTGAAAGGCCTTAATTAAAAGTACAGGACTTATTGTTTTAAATAGAAGGCTTATATATCACAACTTCCTGTGAAACTCCTCTACAGGCAATTTACGTGGCAGCAAATATTTTGCAGAACATCATGTCAGAAGAAGACTAAATTGTATATAGATCAATAGGAAATTTTGAAGTATGTTCTACTTCTTTGGTAATTGCATTATGCCATTGCTTGCATAATAATAAGTATAATATGAAGCAATGCAGTTTTAGCTACCAGCCAACCAGATTTTACACTCAGGACTTAACTGATGCTGATATTATTTCAGTCAAACTTAAAATATCATATGTCTATCACATCTCTCTTCTGTGCCTCATGAAAGGTTTTATACTCGTACATTCATTTCTCCAATTGTTTTTTTACATCTGCCAGATCATGTTCTGAGTTGTTAGAACCATAGAATTCCTACACTGCAGGAGGAGGGCATTCAGCCTATCGAGTCTGCACGACCCTCTGAAAGAGCATCCTACATAGGCCCACTCCCCCACCCTATCTCCATAACCCTACCTAACCTGCACATCTTGGACACTAAAGGCCAATTTAGATAGCCAATCCACCCAACCTACACATCCTTGGAGTGTGGGAGGAAACCGGAGCACCCAGAGGAAACCCACGCAGGCACGGGGAGAACATGCAAACTCAAACAGTCACCCAAGGCTGAAATTGAACCCGGGACCCTGGTGCTATGAGGCAGCAGTGCTAACCACTGTGCCACATGCCACGGTACACCGTGTTGCTGTGACAAAGACCCTTTTTATGTGGGCAGCTCAACTCGCAGCTCCTTACTAGGCTAGATGGTGGGGAGACTCTGTTCTCATCAGGCACAGGAATCCTGTTGGAAGTCAACCCAGAACCCAGGATTCAGAGTCTGAAACTCTCATCTCCACTTGCCAGGGTTATCTGAACCCTTAACCTGCTGATTTGGCAGCAAGAATTCTATCACTGAGCCAAGGCTCACAGCTTGAGTGTCACACAGACAAGTAGAAATAGCAAGTGGATAATCAGCAGCTCTTCTAGCATACTCCGCTATCATTCTAGCAGAATTGCAACAGAAAGACCTAAAATTAGATTGAGAGCTAGATACATTGGGTAAAATGAGAAAACAAAACATTGTAAGCGTACAAAGCTCATAACAAGTAGGTTATTTTAATACAAGTTAAATTGGAACCTACATGTTGAATGTGCTTTAATGATACAGCAAAATAGAAACAGGTGACGGCATAACTCATGTGGAAGTTTGAGAACATCAGAAATCAAATTATAAATCAAATGAAACTCATTAAATAAATTATTTCATAATAATGCATTCAATTTGTTATTTAAAGCATGTTAAAGTTTTCTGGTGGCTAGAATTCTGGAAGCTTTCAGTACAAAAGGAGGTTATTCGATCCATCACACTTATGTTGATCCTTTGAAAGATCTAATCAAATTAGTCCCATACTCTAGCTTTTTCCCCTAAGCCTCCAAAGTTCTCTTCAAAAATATGCTCAATTGCCTTTTAAACATTCCTGTGGAATATGATTCCATCATCTTTCAGCCAATGTGCTCCAGATCTTAACAATCCCCTATGTGAAGATATTCTTCCTCATTCTCCCTCTAGTTCTTTTGCCAAATATCTTAAATCTATGATTTCTGGTTACTGGCCCACGTGTCAGAAGAAATAGTTCCTCCCTACTGGCTTGATCAAAGCCTCTGCTCTGAGGGGAACAATCCAACTTCTGCAATCTCTCCACATCACTGACTCTCTCAAATCCTGCTCTGAACCCTCACCAGGGTCATAAAACCTTTCCTAAAGTGTGGTGCCTAGAACTGCACACAATACTGCAACTGAAGCCGAACCAGGTGTTTGCAAATGTTGAGCATACATCCTTATTTTTGGAATTCAATGCCTCGATTTACAAAGCCACATATGTCGTGTTGGGTGTTCTGATGTACAAATGATCCAACACGGCTGGAGATGGTGTAACTCAATTTTATTAACTGTTTAACTATAACAGCACACTGCTAACTTGGGTACGTGCATTACCAGCTAATCTGTGGACCCTGTCCTATTACTATCTGGGTGAGGCACTCAGCACATGATGAATGTCTGAGTGGCAGGCTCTGAGCTCGGTGCTCTGAGCTGGCTGCTGCTGGAATGAGTGGGAACTGTAGTGTCCCCTGTTTTTATAGTGCGTGTGCTCTCACTGGTGATTGGCTGCGATGTTGTGTGTGTGTTGGTTGGTCCTACTGCATGTCCATCAGTGTGTGTGTGATTGCACCATGATATGCTGATCTAAATATCATGACAACATATTCCATATGCTTTCTTACTCATGTTCTCAACTTTTGCTACCACCTTCGAAGACTTGTGAAATGCAGTCCCAGGTCCCTCTGTTCTTATCCAGTCCCCCAAAATACATTACATGTCATGTCTCTTAAAGTACATTAAGCTGCAGCTGCCATGTATCTGGTCACTGCACCAATCTGTCTACATCACCCTGAAGTCTCCTACTACCATACTCACTATTTACTATGTTGCCAAGATTTTGTCATCTGCAAGCTTCAAAATTGTATGCTCGATACTCAACTCATGGAAATTTATTTTTAAACAATGATTCTAATATTGACCCCTGCAAGCCCACACTTTCCACTTCTCGCAGCCAGACAACATCTTTTCACCACAACTCTCTGCCCCCTGTTGTTTTATTCACCCTGGGGTAACAGGGACTGCAACAGGATGCAGATGAATGGTAAAGCAGACACCAAACGTAGGCGTTGGTTCAATACGATTTATTGAACTTCTGTAACAGTGCACACAGATAGCTGTGGGTTGACACTCTACTACTCTAAGTGTACTAACTCTAACTTACTAGACCAGGCTAGCTCTGATCCACGTGGAGAAGGTGCCGACTGATATATACACCCTGACTGTCACTACAGTTGTCACCAGTGGAAAGAGGCGGAGTGCTGATGCCTCGTGTGTTTTATAGTTGGAAGCCCCCCTCTGGTGTTCTGCCTGGTGATTGGTTGTGTTCTGTCCTGTTTGTTGATTGGCTAACCTGGGTGCCTGTCACTGCCTGTTTTTACCTCATGATGTGCATGGGTGCATTTTATGACATCCCCCTTTTAAAAAAAAAGGGTTGGTTGCTTAGAGCATATATGACATACTTATAGATATAACTATTTACAGCAAATGGTGAGTGAATGCATTTGTACATGCAAGGTGTCTAGCGTGCAGATACAGAACAATATGCACAAAGGAAATATCTACAAGTCCAATCTCTGGGGCTGGCGTCGGATCCTTGTCGACCGCCTGAGAGGTGGAGGTGGGGATGACGGCGCCTTGACAGGCGGGATTGCAGCCAGATTGGTGGCCCCGTGGAACGAGGTGTCCTTAAAAGGCATAACGACAGCAGGGAACGTGAGATCCGGTGGTGGGCAGGCATGGTTGCGTAGTGCCCTTCTGTTGCACCTGACAATGGATCCATCAGCCATGCGAACCACGATTGACCTGGGAGCAGCCTGTCGAACAACAACAGCTGGAGCTGACCAGCCTCCGCCAGGCAACGTGATGCGAACAGCATCTTCCGGAGAGTGCACAGGCAAATCAGCAGCATGAGCATCGTATGTCAGCTTTTGCCGGTTTCTGAGTTGCTGCACCTTTTACAGCACTGGGAGGTGATCCAGGTCAGGTAAATGAATGGCCGGAACAGTCGTCTGCAGGTCACGATTCATAAGGAGTTGTGCCGGAGACATACCGGTGGACAGAGGGGTTGCCCTTTACGCCAGGAGCGCAAGGTTAAAGTCAGAAGCTGAGTCCGCAGCCTTGCCAAGCAGTTGCTTCACGATATGGACCCCTTTTTCGACCTTCCTGTTAGATTGCGGGTAATGCGGGCTCGAGATAATGTGCTTGAACTGGTATAGCTTCGCGAAGTTGGATCACTCTTGGCTGTAGAAGCAGGGACCGTTGTCGCTCATGACCGTGAGCGGAATACCATGCCTGGCAAATGTCTCCTTGCAGGCCTTGATGACAGTCCTTGATGTGAGGTCGGACAGTTTCACCACTTTGGGGTAACTCGAGAAGTAGTCAATTCTAAGCACGTGGTCACGCCCATTGGTGTGAAAAAGATCGATTCCCACCTTAGACCATGGAGAGGTCACGATCCCGTGTTGCTGGAGTGTTTCTTTGGGCTGAACAGGCTGGAAACACTGGTAAGTCGCACAATTGAGGACCATGTTGGATATGTCCTTGTTGATGCCAGGCCAATAGCAGCCTGCCGGGCCCTGCGCCTGCATTTCTCGATACCGAGGTGTCCCTCGTGGATCTGTTTGAGCACTAAGCTCTGGAGGCTGCGAGGAATAACAATACGATCCAGCTTGAGGAGGATCCCCTCGACAACTGTTAGGTCATCCTTGACATTAAAGAACTGGGGGCATTGCCCTTTCTGCCAACCACTTGCAAAGTGATGTATGACCCGCTGCAGAAGAGGGTCCTTGGCAGTCTCTTCTCGAATTTTGACGACTCGTTCGTCTGAGGCCGGGAGGTTGCTGGCACACAGTTGCACCTGTGCCTCAATTTGGCGGATGAAGTCGACCTGTTCACAGGGCGAGGTGATGGCGCGAGACAGGGCATCCGCAATGATTAGCTCCTTACCCGGTGTGTAAACCAATTCGAAATCATTCCTGCGGAGTCGAAGGAGAATGCGCTGAAGCCTGGGCGTCATGTCATTCAAGTCCTTGTGAATGATATGGACTAAGGGTCTGTGGTCAGTCTCTACTGTGAAGGTTGGTAGACAGTAAACATAATCATGGAACTCAACAATACCGGTGAGGAGGCCCAAGCACTCTTTCTCTATCTGAGCACACCTCTGCTCAGTGGGAGTCATGGCCCTGGACGCATAGGCCACTGGAGCCCAGGATGAAGAGTCATCCTGCTGGAGGAGCACCGCACCAATGCCGTCCTTGCTGGCGTCTGTGGAGATTTTTGTCTCCCACTTTGGGTCAAAAAAAGCTAGTACCGGAGCAGTAGTGAGCTTTGCCTTTAACTCGAACCACTCTGCTGGATGTGTGGGTAGCCACTGAAAGGCAGTGGACTTCTCCACCAGATGCCTGAGAGCCTTGGTGTGTGATGCGAGGTTGGGAATGAACTTTCCCAAGAAGTTAACCATACCCATGAAGCGGAGTACCGCCTTTTTGTCTTCCGGGGTCTTCATGCTGTTGATGGCCTTGACTTTGTCCGAGTCTCGTTGCACGCCCTGCTGGGATATTTGATCACCCAAAAACTTGATTGATGACATGCCAAAGAAGCATTTGGCGTTGTTCAACTTGAGGCCGTTGGCATGTATGCGTCTAAAGACTTGTTGGAGACGAGATATGTGTTCCTCTGGGGTCGTGGACCATATAATGACGTCGTCAACATAAATCTGCACACCCTCAAAGCCCTCCAGCATCTGTTCCATGATCCTGTGAAAGATTTCAGAAGCTGAAACAATACCAAATGGCATGTGGTTGTAACAGTACCTTCCGAAAGGTGTATTAAACGTGCAGAGCTTCCTGCTGGACTCGTCCAGTTGTATCTGCCAGAAGCCACACGATGCATCTAGCTTCGTGAAGAATTTGGCATGTGCCATCTCACTGGTTAGCTCCTCCCGCTTCGGGATCGGGTAGTGTTCCCACATTATGTTTCGGTTAAGATCCTTGGGATCTATACATATGCGCAGTTCTCCAGAGGGCTTCTTCACACAGACCATCGAGCTGACCCAGTCAGTCGGTTCCGTCACTTTAGAGATTATACCCTGGTCTTGGAGCACCTGCAGCTGCGCCTTTAAGCAGTCCTTCAGAGGAGCCGGCACCCAGCGTGGTGCATGGATCACAGGCGTGGCATCAGGCCTGAGTAAGATTTTGTAGCGGTACGGCAGCGTGCCCATCCCACTGAAAACATCCAGGTGTTGTGACAGGATTTTGTCAATGTCAGCCTGAAGATTCACATTGGCAGAGGACATGGCATGTACGCACTGGATGAGATTGGGTAGCTTGCATGCATGGGCACCAAGCAGGGAAGCCTTGTCAGGCTTGACGATTTCGAATCGCAGTGTGGCTTTGATGGCCTTGTTGGAGACATGCAGGTGACAAGACCCTAACGCAGTAATGGCATTGCCGATATAATCAAGCAGCTGGCAGGCCAGCAGAAGAATTTTTGACTGCCTTTGGATGCGAGCAAGATCGGCTTGAGATATGAGATTGGCTGAAGCACCAGTGTCCAGCTTGAACTGGATGCTGCATTGGTTGACTTGTACGACAGCACGCCATTCGTCCGCAGAATCCACGTTGAGGATGGGTAGGCGTGTTGCTGAATTTGAGGAGGCCTTGTCATACGTGGTAATGATGCCCACACAATATGGGGACTCCAGGCAGTCGTCCTCTGGATCCGTGGTGTTACCAGGTTCCGAATCCAGCAGCTCTTGCTGCACACTTCGAACTCGTTTGCGTTGGAACTGGGATTGCTGGCCCACGATCGGGGGTGCAGACCTGCACAAGGCTGCATAATGGGCAGGCTTCCCACAATTTAAACATCGCCTGCCTCTTGTAGGGCATTGCCACTTTAAGTGGGCGGTGCCGCAGTTCGGGCATGTCACGATGTTGACGTCGTAACGCTACGTGCGTCGTCGCACATGCACAGTGCGGTCAGCCGCCGCTCGCACCTGCGCAGTGTGGTCTTCAGCCGCTTCGTTCTTCCGTCCATGGTGCGCATGCGTGGGACCCCGGGAAAAGCGCGCGTAATGGCCACCTTCATCGATGCTAAGGCGCTGCATTCGGGCGATGGCCTGTACACTCTCTGCCTCCTGGGAGACAAGTTGGCCCTGTTCTGCCGATTTAAGGCGGGAGTAGTGACTTTTCGCCTGTTCATGCACTTTGCACGTCTCGATGGTCACTGGCAGGTTCATGTTTTTTATTTTTAGGAGCTGCTCCCACAGGGCGTCGGAGTGGACGCCAAACACGATCTGATCCCTGATGAGGGAATCAGCGGTCTCACTGTAGTTGCAGGATTGCGATAATATGCAGCGATGAGTTAGAAAGGATTGGAAAGGCTCATCCTTACCCTGAAGGCATTGCTAGAAGACATAGCGCTCAAAGCTCTCGTTCGTTTCGACTTCACAGTGACTGTCGAATTTGGCTAATACGGTCTGGAACTTGGTCTTCTCCTCGCCGTCGGCAAAAGTGAGCGAATTGAAGATTTGGATGGCCTGGTCCCCCGCAGTCGATAGGAGCAGCGTGATTTTCTGGCATCGGACGCATCCTCGAGGCCTGAGGCCTCAATGTATAGACTGAATTTCTGCTTGAAGACCTGCCAGTTGGCGCCGAGATTTCTGGAGATCCTGAGCTGTGGAGGAGCCTGGATCTTCTCCATGCCGCTGGAAGGCACTTGTTGGTCGTCACTGAATTATTCAAGGTAAATTAGATGAAGTAGACTCCTGGTATCATGTCGTGTTATTCACCCTGGGGTAACAGAGACTGCAACAGGATGCAGATGAACGGTAAAGCAGACACCAAACGTAGGTGTTGGTTCAATACGATTTATTGAACTTCTGCAACAGTGCACACAGCTGGCTGTGGGTTGGCACTCTACTATTCTAAGTGTACTAACTCTAACTTACTAGACCAGGCTAGCTTTGATCCACGTGTAGAAGGTGCTGACTGATATATACACCCTGACTGTCACTACAGTTGTCACCAGTGGAAAGAGGTGGAGTGCTGATGACTCGTGTGTTTTATAGTTGGAAGCCTCCCTCTGGTGTTCTGTCTGGTGATTGGTTGTGTTCTGTTCTGTATGTTGATTGGCTAACCTGGGTGTCTGTCACTACCTGTTTTTACCTCATGATGTGCATGGGTGCATATTATGGCACCCCCTATCCTTTAGCCATTTTAGAACTTGTTATAACTTTCCCTTTAATATTATCTAGTTTCCAAATAATTATTTTTTGGCTGCTTTATCAAATTCCTTTTGAAAGTTCATATCCATGAAATAATTTGGGTGGCGCAGTAGCACAGTGGTGAGCACTGGCGCTTCACAGCGCCAGGGTCCTAGGTTCGATTCTCGGCTTGGGTCGCTGTCTATGCGGAGTCTGCACATCCTCCCCGTGTGTGCGTAGGTTTCCTCCGGGTGCCCCAGTTTCCTCCCACAGTCCAAAGATGTGCAGGTTAGGTGAATTGACCATTCTAAATTGCCCTTCATGTCCAAAATGGTTGGGTGGGGTTACTGGGTTAGGGTGATACGGTGGAGGTGTGGGCTTATGTAGGGTGCTCTTTCCAAGGGCTGGTGCAAACTCAATGGGCCGAATGGCCTCCTTCTGCATGGTAAATTCTATGTAATATTACTTTGCTAGAACGTGCCACATATACACTAAACCTTTACAATACTAGTTTATTCAATCCTTCATGTTATAAAACTCAATCTATTTGCATTTAACAAATATGTGTTGGCTGTCCCTTATTAATCCATACTCCTCCATATGCAAATTCATTTTGCTCTTGACCATGATCTCTATTTGTTTTCCCACAACTGAAGCTAGACTGATTGTCCTATCGTTGCCAAACCTATCCCTATCTCCTTTTTTAAACAAAAGTGTTACATTTATAGTCCTCTCGCACCTCTCCAATACCCCAGCAGGATTTAAAAATTGAGGTTAAAGCTTCTACTATCTTAATCCTAGCTTCCCTCAGCAACCTAGGTGCATCTCATCTGGACTAGATTACTTGTTAACTTTAATAAATCTATTAAGTACCTCCTTTCTATCTATTTTTACTCATTCCAAAATCTCAACCCACTCATTCTCCTCTCTGACATAAACTTCATTGTCTTCTTGTTCAGCACCACAATCATGCCCCCCGCTGTAGCCACAAGATTTCCTTTTTTGTCCCTATCAGCTGCATCATTCAGTCAACTATCGCTTCACATGTTATTGGTTTCTTCTTATGTTTATTTGTTGATCTTTTCTCATACACTTACTTTGTCCTTCTTAGCAATACCTCTTTTTTCAATTTGCCCTTGCACTCCCTATACCCTGCCTACTTTTTGATTATATTCTGTACCTGACAATTATCAACAACCTTTTTCCGTTCTATTTTATTCTATATTTCTTTTGTTATTCAAGGAACTCTAACTTTGGATATCCCAACTTCTCTCCTATGTGAATATGCTTGACTTCTGCCTCAGTCATCTCTGCTTGAAGGCCTTCTTTTAAGATGGGGAACAGATAAGCACTTATTGCCAATTTAAATAATTCATCCCTGATGCCTCTGACTGCAAACTACTATTCCACTCTAATCTCCTCTTTCCTTGCCACTCTACCTCACAAATCTTTTCTGAAACTCCATGTTTGAATCTTTCCAATCAGGTATCTTCTCCTGCCACATCAAAGTCACAATTAACATCCGCTGTGACTGTAACCATGGTGCACAACCTATCCCTCTTCATCCTTTCACCTGCCTGCAACCTTTGACACAGTTCACTGTAACATCCTACTTCAATATCTCTCCTCCATTGTCCAGCTGAATGGGTCAGCCCTTGCCTGGTTCCACTCTTATCTACCTAGTTAAAGACAGAAATTTTTTCGCAGTTGCTTCGTGTAGCATAAGCTGCTTCCTTGATGTATGCTTTGACAAAGGAAGCTCCAGACTATGAAACGAGTTCAACTTGTTTATTGAACTATTAACACAGTTCTTAAATGAGTTGGACTGTCTGCTAATCTAGCTGTAGTAACTCAGTCTATCTTTACCAGCCTGCTCTAAGCCACGTGCTGGGTGTGATGCTGTTGGTCAACCCTGATGTACTCTCTAGATGTCTGTCTGTGGAAAGAGGCAAAGCATGTGTGCCCTGTCCTTTTATATGGGTTGTGAAGTGCCCCCTTGTGGTAATGCCACCTCTGGGTGTCCTGATTACCCATTGGCTGTGTCCTGCTGTAATGACCCACTGGCTGTATGTCTGCATGTCATGACATCTCTGGTGCTCCCTCTAGTGGTTACTTAGTTGCAGTGTATTTACATTAACCCCTTGTGTATATACAGTGATGCATATCACCACAGCAGTGGCTTCTTGCCTCCATACTGTCATCTCCCCAAGGATCTGAAAATGCAATGTCAGGTTCCACCTGCACGCTGATAATGCCAAAGGTCCACCCAGCCATCATCTGTGTTGTCACACTGCTTTCCTGACATCCAGTCACGAATGAGCCATAATTTCTTCCAATTAAATATCGAGAAAGACTGAAGCCATTGACCCAGGGTTTGCAGTAGTAATGATGATGAAACTATCAACGTTTGGTGTCACTTCTCCTCTGAAATTGGCAGCAACTTCTGGAATTTGCCCTTTCGTGTTAAGTGCAGTAATCTGGAAGTTGCTGTCCGTGATTCTATGCTTGTTTATAGAGAGTACTGTAGACTGCAATCATTCAAAATCATGGAACAGATGAAAACCTCCACTTTTATGCTATCCCACCTCTACGCTATCTTCTAAGAGTATCTAAGAGTATCTCAATCTCAGTATCTAAGCTGGTGGTTGCAATTGAAAAAGCGATTGATGGTGCATTTTCACCATCACTGTCTTCTAGATCATCCTTCACTGCCTGGCAACTTGGGTGTCTGGAAGTGAAAAAGGGACAAAGTGAAGGTTGTGGTGAGGGAAGAGAGAAAAGTAAGAAGTGCTTGATTACACCACCTGCAGTTTGCAAGGCAGACAAAATGGTGGAATTAAGGGAAACTGGGATCTGAAAAGAAGGGTTAGTTATGATGATATTATCATCTTTAATGGGTTCAATCCCATCACTGACCATGGAATCAGCAGGCTTCTGAATATAGCTAGCATCGTCTCTTACATGGAGGTTGGACATCGAGGTGTGCCTCTCCCCCTGCAGTTAGTTAGTTCCTGTTGCCTTTGGTTGTATGTCATGTTCTACTGCAAGAGAGAGGAATTGTGTTTGTGAATGTCATGCAATATGTTTGGGTGATGTGTCTGTCATGGTCAAATAGCAGGAAGAGTAAGCAAGGTATGAGATCTGGGTATGAGGCATGCATTAGTGCTAAGTGTGTGAGGTGCAGTAAAATATATGAATGTCAGGTATGAGTCCTAATAGAGATTGTGGTAGGTGAGGAATGGGTGTGTGGTGAATTAAACAGTGACTGAGGCAAGTAGTGCAATTGGTAGGATATGGCATTTGTCGATGTATTCTATGACCTTGACCATTCATGTCAGGTTATTAAACTTCTTGTGGCACTGCATCCAGGTCCTCAGGGTTAAACTCCTGCATTTTCTAGTAGAAGGACCAAGTAACTAAAGGGTTAACATGAGTACAGCACCACCCAAATAGTGATGTAAGAAGGCACATGAACTTGAGCTGAGGCCAGTCTAGAGATAAGTAGCAATGTGTAAGGTTCTAGAATGGAGTCCTCTACATACCTACTGTAAATATGTACATAGTGATGCACAATCAATACTCTTGAGACCACGTGGAGTCATATTGATTCAGCTTTACTCAGATAGAACTGTACCCAGCAGCGATGTTACAGAAGTGAAGGCTGCTGGGACGGCATTGGTTCTTATACCCCGCCTCTCAGGGCGGGGCTATGTACATTGCCCAATGGTAGACCCCGCGGTCTAGCCAATGGTCATTCCTCTCTCAGGTACCGCAATACCTGGTATTACCACATTCACCCCCTGTTAAAAAAAGAGCCAGCGGGGTGATGGTCAGTATTACTGTCGCCTTTTCATGGTAGGACCAGGTATTGCAGGTACCATGCTATCGAGGGTTGCGGAGAAAGTTCTTGCGTTGTTAATTTTCTTCATGGTGCTGCAATCAGATGATCGGGCGGCCTGGTCGTCCTACTGGAGCGTCTAAGTTTCGGAGGCGATCCTGGTGAGGGCCCCAGCGGTAGTGACTCTGGGAACGTGCTGTCATCCTCCCAGGCAGTTTCATCACCCCTAGGCGGCGCTGTATGGTCGAAAAATGGGCAGAAGGAAGGGGTGCCTGTAGGGGGCGTCGGTGCCTGCTCGGCTCTGGGTCGGGGTTCTGGCGGCAGTACTGACCCTCCGGTCAGGTACGGGGGTGGGGGGGGGAGTGGCTCGTGCGTGTGTGGGGCTCCGGCGGGCGCCAGGTCCCGGAGGGAGACCGTATCTTGGCGTCCGTTGGGGAACGCTACGTAGGCGTACTGGGGGTTGGCATGCAGCAAGTGGACCCATTCGACCAGCGGGTCCGACTTGTGCGCCCTCGCATGTTTCCGCAGCAGGACGGTTCCGGGTGTCGCTAGCCAGGTTGGGAGCGAGGTCCCCGAGGAGGACTTCCTGGGGAAAACAAGGAGACGTTCATGAGGTGTCTGGTTCGTGGTAGTACATAGCAGTGACCGAATGGAGTGAAGGGCCACTGGGAGGACTTCTTGCCAGCGGGAGACTGGGAGATTCCTGGACCGAAGGGCCAGCAGGACGGTCTTCCAGACCGTTCCGTTCTCCCTTTCTACCTGCCCGTTTCCCCGGGGGTAATAGCTGGTCGTCCTGCTCGAGGCGATGCCTTTGCTAAGCAGGAACTGGCGCAGCTCGTCGCTCATTAAGGAGGACCCCCTATCACTGTCGATGCATGCGGGGAAACCGAACAGTGTAAAAATAGTTTGGAGTGCCTTGATGACGGTGGTTGGGGTCATGTCCGGGCAGGGGATGGCGAATGGGAACCGGGAGTACTCATCAATCACGTTCAGGAAATACGTGTTGCGGTCGGTGGAGGGGAGGGGGCCTTTGAAGTCCATGCTGAGGCGTTCAAAGGGACGGGAAGCCTTTATCAGATGCGCCCTCTCTGGTCGGTAGAAGTGCGGTTTGCACTCCGCGCAGATTCGGCAGTCCCTGGTGACTGTCCTGACCTCCTCGATGGAGTAAGGCAGGTTCCTGGACTTAACAAAATGGAAGAACCGGGTGACTCCCGGGTGGCAGAGGTCCTCATGGAGGGCTCGGAGGCGGTCTACTTGTGCAGTGGCACAAGTGCCGCGGGATAGGGCATCAGGAGGCTCGTTCAGCTTCCCGGGACGATACAAGATCTCGTAATTGAAGGTGGAGAGTTCGATCCTCCACCGCAAGATCTTGTCGTTTTTTATCTTGCCCCGCTGTGCATTATCGAACATGAAGGCCACCGACCGTTGGTCCGTGAGGAGAGTGAATCTCCTGCCGGCCAGGTAATGCCTCCAGTGCCGCACAGCTTCCACCATGGCCTGGGCCTCCTTTTCGACCGAGGAATGACGAATTTCGGAGGCATGGAGAGTGCGGGAGAAGAAAGCCACGGGCATGCCCGCTTGGTTGAGGGTGGCGGCCAGAGCTACGTCAGACGCGTCGCTCTCGACCTGGAAGGGGAGGGACTCGTCGATGGCGCGCATCGTGGCTTTTGCGATGTCCGCTTTGATGCGGCAGAAGGCATGGCGGGCCTCCGTCGACAGGGGGAAGGTTGTGGATTGGATTAGGGGTTGAGCCTTGTCGGCGTAATTAGGGACCCAGTGTGCATAGTAGCTAAAGAAGCCGAGGCAGCGCTTTACGGCCTTGGGGCAGTGAGGGAGAGGGAACTCCATGAGGAGGTCGGGGCCTATGACTCCATTTCGCACTACGTAGCCTAGGATGGCTAGACGGTCGGTGCTAAACATGCACTTCTCCTTATTGTAGGTCAGATTCAGGAGGTGCGCGGTCTGGAGAAATTTACGGAGGTTGGTATCGTGGTCCTGCTGGTCATGGCCGCAGATGGTGACGTTGTCAAGATACGGTAACGTTGCGTGTAAGCCGTACCGGTCAACCATTCGGTCCATCTCACGCTGGAAGACCGAGACCCCGTTTGTGACACCGAAGGGAACCCTTAAAAAGTGGTAGAGCGGCCCATCTGCTTCGAAGGCAGTGTACTGGCGGTCGCTATTATGGAGGGGTAGCTGGTGGTAGGCAGACTTGAGATCCACCGTGGAGAAGACCTTGTATTGTGCAATCCTGTTTACCAGGTCGGCAATACGGGGGAGGGGGTATGCGTCCAGTTGCGTAAACCGGTTGATGGTCTGGCTATAGTCGATGACCATCCTATGCTTCTCCCCGGTCTTTACCACCACTACTTGAGCACTCCAGGGGCTGTTGCTCGCTTCGATGACCCCTTCCTTCAGCAGCCTTTGGACCTCGGACCTGATGAAGGTCCGGTCCTGGGCGCTGTACCGTCTGCTCCTGGTGGCGACGGGTTTGCAATCCGGGGTGAGGTTCGCAAACAGGGAAGGCGGGTCGACCTTAAGGGTCGCGAGGCCGCAAACAGTAAGGGGGGGTATAGGGCCGCCAAATTTAAAAGTAAGGCTTTGTAGGTGGCACTGGAAATCCAGTCCCAGAAGGTTGGCTGCGCAGAGGTGCGGCAGCACGTATAGGCGGAAATTGCGGAATTCCCTGCCTTGGACGGTGAGGTTCGCGAGGCAGAACCCTTTTATCTGCACCACGTGTGACCCGGAGGCCAGGGAGATCCTTTGTTGGGTGGGATAGGTGACCAGGGAACAGCGCCTTACCGTGTCGGGGTGGCCGAAGCTCTCCATGCTCCTGGAGTCGATGAGGCATGACGTCACGTGGCCGTGGATGGCGATTGTCGTGGTGGCCTTTGCTAGCGTTCGGGGCCGACTCTGGTCCAGGGTAATGGAGGCCAGCTGCAGCAAGGAGTGAAGATCGGGCAGCGCATCGTCAGCCGTGTTGGGGGCTCGAGGCCCCATCCAAGATGGCGCCGTCCATGGATCGCACATGGAGTCCGGGGACTCCGAAGATGGCGGCGGGGAGGAACAAAATGGCGGCAGGGAGGGACAAAATGGTGGCGCACTCTGCTCCCGCGAGGCGGAGGCCAGCTGCAACAAAGGGTTTTGGTTGGGCAGCGCGTAGCCAGCCGTGCTGGGGGCTTGAGGCCTCATCCAAGATGGCGCAGGCCAGGGATCGCCCATGGAGTTTGTGGACGGAGACCCCAACGATTGGACCGGCGAGGGACAAAATGGCTGCGCGCACTCCTCCAGCATGGTTGCCGGGGGGAAGAATGGCCACGGCTGCGACGATGCCTGGCGGGGCAAAGGCTGCGGTGCGCATTGGGTCGGCGGGGCTGGGAAAAAGGAGTGCGGCGGTGGGCCTGGGACGGTCGGGACTTGGAAGAACGGCTGTGGTTGCACAGCGGGCGGCTGAGGGTAGTCATTGGATACCGCGTTCACCGCGCGGGCGAGGCAGACCGCGGCATAGTGGCCTTTCTTGCCGCACCCTTTGCAGGTGACGGTGCGGGCCGGGCAGCGCGCGCGCGGGTGATTCGCCTGGCCGCAGAAGAAGCAGCGTTGGCCGGCGGTGATAGTGGGGCGCCTTGCCGCGCAGGCCTGCGGAGTTAGCGGGTAAGTCTGGGGGTTAAGCAGGTATGTCTGGAGGGCTGCCGCGGCGGGGTGCCACGCAGCCCAGGGGGCGTACGCAAGGGCGTTCTTGTACGCCACGTCCATGGACCCAGCCAGGGCCCGGGCCTCGGTGAGGCCCAGCATGTCCATTTCGAGTAGCCTTCGGCGAATGTCGGGGAGACCATACCTGCCACGAAAGCGTCTCGAATGAAAAGTTCGGAGTGCTCGTTCGCCGTCACCGCTGGGCAGCCGCAGTTTTGGCCCAGCACGATCAGTGCCCGGTAGAAATCTTCTAGCGTCTCATCTGGCCTCTGCCGTCTTGTTGCCAGCAGGTGACGGGCGTAGACCTGATTCAGTGGACGAATGTAGTGTCCTTCCAGCAGTTCCATGGCTTTATCATAGTTCGCCGCCCCTTCGATTAGGGGGTAGATCGCTGGGCTGACCCGCCAGCGTAGGAGGCGTATTTTCTGCCTTTCCGTGGGGGTGTCGGCAGCCGTATCGAGGTAGCTCTGGAAGCATGCCAGCCAATGCTTAAAAATCGCGGCAGTTTTCTGCGTGAGGGCTGAGCTGAAGGCACGCTGGCTTGATGCGGAGATCCATCGTTCAAAGTACTTATCTGATTAAATTGATGCACAATCAATATTCTTGAGACCACGTGGAGTCATATCGATTCAGCTTTAATCAGATAGAACTGTACCCAGCAGCTAAGTTACAGAAGTGAAGGCTGCTGGGACGGCATTGGTTCTTATACCCCGCCTCTCAGGGCGGGGATGTACATTGCCCAATGGTAGACCCCGCAGTCTAGTCAATGGTCATTCCTCTCTCAGGTACCGCAATACCTGCTATTACCACACATAGTTAAGTATTGTTAATAAAGACTTCCTTGTAACGTTACAAGACTGTTTCATGGTATCCAACCAGTGTCCTTCAAGTGTAGCGACAACAGCGGTAGAATCCATCACGGTGGAAGTAAGGTATAAAAAATTCACATCTTTACTACAGTGCTAAAGAACTCAAGAAAAGGATGTCATGATATCCATATTAACATATCATGGTGCAATCACACACACACACTGATGGACAGGTCGACGGACCAATCAACACACACGCAACATCACAGCCAATCACCAGTGTGAGAGAAAATTCCTTCAAATTTCCAGGCTGGCCAGTCCTGTGAATCCTCTCTTTAATTACATCAGGCAGAAATACTGCTTTTAATTCCAGTCATTAGCCCAAACCTCGACTCAGCGTCCTCTCTACTTAGTACCCAGGTTTAGAACAGCACAAAAAAACCCAATTTTTTTTTCCATAAGTCGAATACCTCACGATTCTTTGGCCTCTTGACCAGCCAGAATTCCATTTTCCTGATGCGCTTCCAACTTCGAGAAGTCTCTCAGCTGCCCTCCGACCCTGCAGCCATTTTTGGTTCTACTTCTTCATCGGAGCATCGCTGCCATTTTGAAACTCACACTGTTTTAGCACTGGAAGTGTGCTAAAATCTCTTCTTCAGCAATAACTGGCATCGCTATCTTGGAACCCTTTTCTTTCTGAAAGCTACATCTACACTTTATTAATTTTAAAGATGGATCGCAATTCTTTGCTCTCATCTGCAATGGTTTTCACCTAAGGCCTTGATCAATCCCAGATTGGTGTTATTGGAGATAAAGATTTTTGAGAAATAGCATTGCTGCAGGATTAAATAAAATATCGTAGGCAGAACAACTTAGCAAACTACTTTATTCCACTGGGCTAATTGCAGATGACATCATTCCAAGGCAAGCCATATATGATTCATCGGTTAAATCTGATGATGTTTTAAAATGTTTCAACCTTTTCTTCCACTGGAGATTCAACAAAAATCTGGAGCAGGCAAAATTTAACAGAAGAGTCCATCGGTCTGGAGAATCTGTCAATTCCTTCATCAATGATGCTGACACATGGCAAAAGTGGGTGAATATGGCGAGTTATAAACCAAACTCATTCAAGACAGAATTGTGGTGGATGTACCAGATGATTCACTTTCTGACTTCCTCCAAGTCAAAGATGATCTTATTCTTGACAAGGCTGTCCAGCTGGTTAGGCTGCCAGAGCAGCGTGACAAACAAAGAACCATTCTCATGGGACAGAATACTTCATGGGGAAGAAGCTACCTTTACCATGTCAGGCGACAGAAGCACAGGGACTGCCCAAGTCAGAGTAAGCCACCCAGAACCACCTTGCCAGCACTGCGGTGTGACACATCCTCACAGAAAAGACCAATGCCCTGCGAGCACTGCCACAGACAGGGACATTTCAGGAAGCTGTGCAAGTCAAGACCCCAGTACCGCACAGGCAAGCTGAACTTCCGCAAGGTCAATGTCAGCAGCCCGGAAGAGACGCAGTTTCTCTTCCTAGCCGACTTCAAACAATGCAGCTCTTCATTCTAGAATGCAGGAAACGTGCAGAATGGCCATTGAAACAACTTTAAGTTGGATTCAGGTGTCAGAGCAACAGTCCTATCTGATAAGGAACCATGGTTCCGAGGCCTCTGAATCTGAAAGGCGGATACCCCACTTTATGGCACAGGAGAAATCCAATTCCTGGTCATTGGCAGGATACTTGAACCTTTGAGGTAGAGCACTAAACAGATCACAGAGCTGCTGTCTCAGAAAGGCTCCCCCTCAAACTCATATAGCTTCATACTCCTAAAAAGGTGAAAGAAGAAGAAAAAATACGACAACCCAACAAATACCAATTTCATCCAACCAGAAAGAAATAATCACGGTTAACTACAACCAATCATCACCAAACTATCCAGACTGACCAGACATGGGGCACAATCCGTCGATGGAAGAAATGAACATCCCAGGACGACCTCCAAAACACCGGCAAGAGCAAGAACCTCCAGAGAATACAACTCTCTCGACCTGACAGCAAACAAGATGTGGCAGGGGTACAAGATCTCAAGGACATTATGGGAGGGGGAGGGGGGGGGGAGGGGGGGGGGGGGGATTGGGTGATAAGAGTTTGCATGCCTTTAATGTTAATGTTTTTGATGTTTATAATGAAATAGCGTAGGATTAGAATAGGGTATAGTTGTTACATTAAAGTTGGTACACAGGACTTATAGTAATATAAGACTTGATGCAAACTAGGAGTAAACTGATGTCAAGTCTCGATCCTGGAGATGAGGACTTGGGGGAGGAAGTGTATTGGAAGGATCTGGTACCTAAAGGTTAATATGAGACTGTGGTAAACCACTGTTGCACCTGTATTAGGTGATGTACGGTAGGACCTGTACTACAGGTTCGTCGGTAGTCCCTGTCTGTATAAATATGCGTGTCCTCCAGCCAGCAGCCATTTTGCCAGCTGCTGTGGGAGGCCACACATCTGATAGCAATAAAGCCTCAGTTGGATTCAACTATCGTCTTTGTCCAATTGATCGTGCCTCAGAGACTGAATAAAGCACCGTCCACACAGCGATGTAATAAAGCACATGACTTAGAGTTGGGACAAGTCTAGGGTGAGTGTGGTGGTTTTAAAATTAGGTCTGCCTGCCTCAGCGGTTCAAACAAATTAAGAGCTATATTCAGGAGATGTTAGAGGTTGCGATGTCACAGTGCCTGTATGCCTGTGCAAATGGCCAATGTCACGTGATTGGTCTCTTAAAGAGCCCCTGTTCCATTGCAAGGTTGCTAGAGAGGGAACACACAAAATACTGTGAATGCACAACAGTGAGTAGCAATATGAAAGGACTTGGTATGGAGTCCCTTCCGTATACCCCCTGTAAATATGTATATAGATAAGTATTGTTTATAATAAAGGCTTCCTTCTAATATATACAAGACTGCTTCCTGGTGTCCAAACAGTAACCTTTAAGCGTAGCAATAACAAAATATACCATGATAACAGTAATGTAGTCCATCAGGCTTGACCTCTAGGTCTATCTCACCGATTTCCTATTGTGTATCATGATGGCCTCCTAGTTTTTTTTGTTGCACAACACTATTCAATATAATGTCAGCACCTTCAGGAGCCACAATACAAACTCCCTTTAAGAGTTGCAGGCTAGAGTTAGAGTGCAGGCTAGCTAGTGTCATGATATGCAGACATGCACTTAATGAGATACAGACAGGCAGCTAATGAGCACAGGGAACAGGACATAACCAATCAGCAGGCAGAACACTTGGGGGTGGATTCCCATGATAAAAGGCACAAGGCACTCACACTCTGCCTCTTTCTACTAGGGACATCTACAGAGTGAGTCCGGCGTACATATCACGTAATGCATACAGCACTTGACTAAGAGCTAGTCTGGTTCAGTCAGAGAAATCACACTTAGGTTAGCAGAGAGTCGAACTCACAGAGAACTGTGCTAACTGTGTGACAGGTTCAATAAATCAAATTGAACTAACTTCCAGGTCTGGAGTCTACTTGAGTTATAGCTGCATCCAGTTGCAGCCCGTGTTATCTCAGTGTGCTTAACACGACATTGTACCAGTAGACTGTTATCCTTAGGTGGTTTACCTCAAACTGTTCCGTGACGACCGGCAAAGACATCCCGGCACCATGGAGAAGATCAAGCCTCCTCAACTGCTGCGGGCCTCCGGCAATCTCAGTGCCAACTGGCGGGCTTTCAAGCAAAGGTTTCTGCTGTACATCGAAGCCTCAGACCTCATGGGTGCGTCTGATGCAAGGTAGATCGCGCTTCCCCTCTCAACTGCGGGGGATCAAGCCATCCAAATCTTTAACTCGTTTAACTTCACCGAAGGCCAGAACAAGATGAAGTGTCAGACCATCCTAGACAAGTTTGACAGTCATTGTGAAGTGGACACCAATGAAATCTTCGAGCGCTAAATATTTAAGCAACGCCTACAAGGTAAAGGCAAATCTTTCAACTCCTTCCTAACTAATCTCCGTCTACTAGCGCTATCTGTACCCACCTAAGGTACAGATTAACTTACTTGCCTTGCAGGTCAGCTGTTGAGTTCGGGAGTGAGAGCTGGGACCTTAGAATCAGCGCGGGAATTTTGAAAAGCGCGGGGGCTGCGAGACAGAGGGGACCATTTAAAAGGTTGCTGTCTGTGGTGAGGTGAGTACAGATTAACTTACTTGCCTTGCAGGTCAGCTGTTGAGTTCGGGAGTGAGAGCTGGGACCTTAGAATCAGCGCGGGAATTTTGAAAAGCGCGGGGGCTGCGAGACAGAGGGGACCATTTAAAAGGTTGCTGTCTGTGGTGAGGTGAGTACAGATTAACTTACTTGCCTTGCAGGTCAGCTGTTGAGTTCGGGAGTGAGAGCTGGGACCTTAGAATCAGCGCGGGAATTTTGAAAAGCGCGGGGGCTGCGAGACAGAGGGGACCATTTAAAAGGTTGCTGTCTGTGGTGAGGTGAGTACAGATTAACTTACTTGCCTTGCAGGTCAGCTGTTGAGTTCGGGAGTGAGAGCTGGGACCTTAGAATCAGCGCGGGAATTTTGAAAAGCGCGGGGGCTGTGAGACAGAGGGGACCATTTAAAAGGTTGCTGTCTGTGGTGAGGTGAGTACATATTAACTTACTTGCCTTGCAGGTCAGCTGTTGAGTTCGGGAGTGAGAGCTGGGACCTTAGAATCAGCGCGGGAATTTTGAAAAGCGCGGGGGCTGCGAGACAGAGGGGACCATTTAAAAGGTTGCTGTCTGTGGTGAGGTGAGTACAGATTAACTTACTTGCCTTGCAGGTCAGCTGTTGAGTTCGGGAGTGAGAGCTGGGACCTTAGAATCAGCGCGGGAATTTTGAAAAGCGCGGGGGCTGCGAGACAGAGGGGACCATTTAAAAGGTTGCTGTCTGTGGTGAGGTGAGTACAGATTAACTTACTTGCCTTGCAGGTCAGCTGTTGAGTTCGGGAGTGAGAGCTGGGACCTTAGAATCAGCGCGGGAATTTTGAAAAGCGCGGGGGCTGTGAGACAGAGGGGACCATTTAAAAGGTTGCTGTCTGTGGTGAGGTGAGTACATATTAACTTACTTGCCTTGCAGGTCAGCTGTTGAGTTCGGGAGTGAGAGCTGGGACCTTAGAATCAGCGCGGGAATTTTGAAAAGCGCGGGGGCTGCGAGACAGAGGGGACCATTTAAAAGGTTGCTGTCTGTGGTGAGGTGAGTACAGATTAACTTACTTGCCTTGCAGGTCAGCTGTTGAGTTCGGGAGTGAGAGCTGGGACCTTAGAATCAGCGCGGGAATTTTGAAAAAGCGCAGATTAACAACTTGCTTACCTTGCAGGCCAAGTCGATTTCAGCAGGAGCGGAGCAGGTTAGTCCATTTCTGCGGGGGCAGTGCGGAAGTGATTTCTGGGAGGTAAGTTTCTCCTTTAAATAAATTTTTTAAAAAAAATTCTAGTGTTTAAGGTGGGAACAGGAAGTCGACCCGCGGACGTCTGGGAAGACCCTCACCAATAAATTCTGGTGGAGAGGAAACCCGAGACACTACACGTGTAGTGTCTCCCACCCGCCCTCCTCCTCTAACCTAATAATAAAACCCTTTGGAGTGAGGTAAGTACCATATTTTATTATTGTTATTAATAATTTTTATTCTTTCTTTTTTTTTTATATATAAAATTTTTTTTTTTAAATTTAGTTGTTAGCCAGATCTTGGTAGAAAGTTAGAGGAATGGCAGGGAAGGGAGTGCAATGTTCCTCCTGCAGGATGTTTGAGGTGAGGGATGCCGTTAGTGTCCCTGCTGATTTTACCTGCAGGAAGTGCTGCCATCTCCAGCTCCTCCAAGACCGAGTTAGGGAACTGGAGCTGGAGTTGGAAGAACTTCGGATCATTCGGGAGGCAGAGGGGGTCATAGATAGCAGCTTCAGGGAATTAGTTACACCAAAGATTGGAGATAGATGGGTAACTGTAAGAGGGACGGGGAAAAAACAGTCAGTGCAGGGATCCCCTGCGGTCGTTCCCCTGAGAAACAAGTATACCGCTTTGGATACTTGTGGGGGGGACGACTTACCAGGGGTAAGCCATGGGGTACAGACCTCTGGCACAGAGTCTGTCCCTGTTGCTCAGAAGGGAAGGGGGGAGAGGAGCAGAGCATTAGTAATTGGGGACTCTATAGTCAGGGGCACAGATAGGAGATTTTGTGGGAGCGTGAGAGACTCACGTTTGGTATGTTGCCTCCCAGGTGCAAGGGTACGTGATGTCTCGGATCGTGTTTTCCGGGTCCTTAAGGGGGAGGGGGAGCAGCCCCAAGTCGTGGTCCACATTGGCACTAACGACATAGGTAGGAAAGGGGATAAGGATGTCAGGCAGGCTTTCAGGGAGCTAGGATGGAAGCTCAGAACTAGAACAAACAGAGTTGTTATCTCTGGGTTGTTGCCCGTGCCACGTGATAGTGAGATGAGGAATAGGGAGAGAGAGCAATTAAACACGTGGCTACAGGGATGGTGCAGGCGGGAGGGATTCAGATTTCTGGATAACTGGGGCGCTTTCTGGGGAAGGTGGGACCTCTACAGACAGGATGGTCTACATCTGAACCTGCGGGGCACAAATATCCTGGGGGGGAGATTTGTTAGTGCTCTTTGGGGGGGTTTAAACTAATGCAGCAGGGGCATGGGAACCTGGATTGTAGTTTTAGGGTAAGGGAGAATGAGAGTATAGAGGTCAGGAGCTCAGATTTGACGTCGGAGGAGGGGGCCAGTGTTCAGGTAGGTGGTTTGAAGTGTGTCTACTTCAATGCCAGGAGTATACGAAATAAGGTAGGGGAACTGGCAGCATGGGTTGGTACCTGGGACTTCGATGTTGTGGCCATTTCGGAGACGTGGATAGAGCAGGGACAGGAATGGATGTTGCAGGTTCCGGGGTTTAGGTGTTTTAGTAAGCTCAGGGAAGGAGGCAAAAGAGGGGGAGGTGTGGCGCTGCTAGTCAAGAGCAGTATTACGGTGGCGGAGAGGATGCTAGATGGGGACTCATCTTCCGAGGTAGTATGGGCTGAGGTTAGAAACAGGAAAGGAGAGGTCACCCTGTTGGGAGTTTTCTATAGGCCTCCAAATAATTCTAGGGATGTAGAGGAAAGGATGGCGAAGATGATCCTGGATATGAGCGAAAGTAACAGGGTAGTTATTATGGGAGACTTTAACTTTCCAAATATTGACTGGAAAAGATATAGTTCGAGTACATTAGATGGGTCGTTTTTTGTTCAGTGTGTGCAGGAGGGTTTCCTGACACAGTTTGTTGACAGGCCAACAAGAGGTGAGGCCACATTGGATTTGGTTTTGGGTAATGAACCAGGCCAGGTGTTGGATTTGGAGGTAGGTGAGCACTTTGGGGACAGTGACCACAATTCGGTGACGTTTACGTTAAGGATGGAAAGGGATAAGTATACACCGCAGGGCAAGAGTTATAGCTGGGGGAAGGGAAATTATGATGCCATTAGACGTGACTTGGGGGGGATAAGGTGGAGAAGTAGGCTGCAAGTTTTGGACACACTGGATAAGTGGAGCTTGTTCAAGGATCAGCTATTGCGTGTTCTTGATAAGTATGTACCGGTCAGGCAGGGAGGAAGGTGCCAAGCGAGGGAACCGTGGTTTACCAAAGAAGTGGAATCTCTTGTTAAGAGGAAGAAGGAGGCCTATGTGAAGATGAGGTGTGAAGTTTCAGTTGGGGCGATGGATAGTTACAAGGTAGCGAGGAAGGATCTAAAGAGAGAGCTAAGACGAGCAAGGAGGGGACATGAGAAGTATTTGGCAGGAAGGATCAAGGAAAACCCAAAAGCTTTCTATAGGTATGTCAGGAATAAGCGAATGACTAGGGACAGAGTAGGACCAGTCAAGGACAGGGATGGGAAGTTGTGTGTAGAGTCTGAAGAGATAGGCGAGATACTAAATGAATATTTTTCGTCAGTATTCACTCAGGAAAAAGATAATGTTGTGGAGGAGAATGCTGAGCTCCAGGTAAATAGATTAGATGGCATTGAGGTAAGTAGGGAAGAGGTGTTGGCAATTCTGGACAGGCTGAAAATAGATAAGTCCCCGGGGCCTGATGGGATTTATCCTAGGATTCTCTGGGAGGCCAGGGAAGAGATTGCTGGACCATTGGCTTTGATTTTTATGTCATCATTGGATACAGGAATAGTGCCAGAGGACTGGAGGATAGCAAATGTGGTCCCTTTGTTCAAAAAGGGGAGCAGAGACAACCCCGGCAACTATAGACCGGTGAGCCTCACGTCTGTAGTGGGTAAAGTCTTGGAGGGCATTATAAGAGACAAGATTTATAATCATCTAGATAGGAATAATATGATCAGGGATAGTCAGCATGGCTTTGTGAAGGGTAGGTCATGCCTCACAAACCTTATCGAGTTCTTTGAGAAGGTGACTGAACAGGTAGACGAGGGTAGAGCAGTTGATGTGGTGTATATGGATTTCAGCAAAGCGTTTGATAAGGTTCCCCACGGTAGGCTATTGCAGAAAATACGGAGGCTGGGGATTGAGGGTGATTTAGAGATGTGGATCAGAAATTGGCTAGCTGAAAGAAGACAGAGGGTGGTGGTTGATGGGAAATGTTCAGAATGGAGTTCTGTCACAAGTGGAGTACCACAAGGATCTGTTCTGGGGCCGTTGCTGTTTGTCATTTTTATCAATGACCTAGAGGAAGGCGCAGAAGGGTGGGTGAGTAAATTTGCAGACGATACTAAAGTCGGTGGTGTTGTCGATAGTGAGGAAGGAAGTAGCAGGTTACAGAGGGATATAGATAAGCTGCAGTGCTGGGCTGAGAGGTGGCAAATGGAGTTTAATGTAGAGAAGTGTGAGGTGATTCACTTTGGAAGGAAAAACAGGAATGTGGAATATGTGGCTAATGGAAAAGTTCTTGAAAGTGTGGATGAGCAGAGGGATCTAGGTGTCCATGTACATAGATCCCTGAAAGTTGCCACCCAGGTTGATAGGGTGGTGAAGAAGGCCTATGGAGTGTTGGCCTTTATTGGTAGAGGGATTGAGTTCCGGAGTCAGGAGGTTATGTTGCAGCTGTACAGAACTCTGGTACGGCCGCATTTGGAGTATTGCGTACAGTTCTGGTCACCGCATTATAGGAAGGACGTGGAGGCTTTGGAACGGGTGCAGAGGAGATTTACCAGGATGTTGCCTGGAATGGAGGGAAAATCTTATGAGGAAAGGCTGATGGACTTGAGGTTGTTTTCGTTAGAGAGAAGAAGGTTAAGAGGAGACTTGATAGAGGCATACAAAATGATCAGAGGGTTAGATAGGGTGGACAGTGAGAGCCTTCTCCCGCGGATGGAAATGGCTAGCACGAGGGGACATAGCCTTAAACTGAGGGGTAATAGATATAGGACAGAGGTCAGGGGTAGGTTCTTTACGCAAAGAGTAGTGAGGCCGTGGAATGCCCTACCTGCTACAGTAGTGAACTCGCCAACATTAAGGGCATTTAAAAGTTTATTGGATAAACATATGGATGATAATGGTATAGTGTAGGTTAGATGGCTTTTGTTTCGGTGCAACATCGTGGGCCGAAGGGCCTGTACTGCGCTGTATTGTTCTATGTTCTATGTTCTATCCTGCAACTTTGGTGACATTGCTGACTCCATGATCAGGGATCAGATCGTTTTTGGCGTTCACTCTGATCCTCTGAGGAGCAGCGTTTAAAAATCAAGCATATGACCCTGTCAGTCGCGATCGACACGTGTACAGTGTATGAGCATGCCAAAAATCGGTATTCCCAATACAAATCGGTTGAATCTAAGAAACCTGCCTCCCATGAGGCAGAGTGTGCAGGCCATCGCCCGGATGCAGCGCCTCAGCCTTGATGAAAGCGACCATGTCGCGCGCTCTTCCCGGGGCCCCACACATGCGCGATGTGAATGGGATAACGAAACGGCTGATCACCACACTGCGCAGGTGCGAATGTCTGCCGACTGCACTGTGCATGTGCGACGACGCATGGAGCGTAACAACGTCACGACGTGTCCAAACTGTGGCACTGCCCATTTAAAGAAACACTGCCCTGCAAGAGGCAGTGCTGGTTAAATTGCGGGAAGCCTGGACACTATGCAGCCTTGTGCAGGTCTGCTCCACGAGTCAAGGGCCAGCTACCCAACTCCAACACAGTCGCACTCGGAGGGTCCAGCACGGTTTACAGGATTCTGATCCTGGCAGCATCACAGATCCAGAGGACAATTTCCCAGAGTCCCCCTACCATGTGGGCATCATCACCACGCGTGAACATGCCTCGCCGACATCATCACAAAGCCTGGCCATCCTCACTGTGGATTCTGCGGTGAGGCAAGTAAATCAATGCTCTATCCAGTTCAAGCTGGACACAGGTGCTTCTGCCAATCTCCTTTCACAGGCGGATTTCAACTGCATGAAGAAGCCACCCAAGCTCCTTCCAGGAGCCTGCCAGCTCCTGGACTATAACGGCAATGCCATCACAGCACTGGGATCCTGTCATCTGCTTGGCTCCAACAGAAGCGTTCACGCAAGGCTAAGGTTTGAAACCATCAAGCCAGACAGGGCCTCCCCGCTCGGCGCACAGGCATGCAAGCAGTTAAACCTGGTGCAGCGGGTCTACACAATGACTTCCCCCAACGTGGATCTTCAAGCCGGCATTGACGACATCCTCACTCAGTATCCGGATGTATTTGACGGGATGGGCACTCTGCCATATCGGTACAAGATCTTGCTGCGGCCTGATGCCATGCCTGTCGTCCACGCTCCACACCAGGTTCCGGCTCCACTGAAGGAGTGCCTGAAGGCACAGCTCAAGGGTCTTCAGGACCAGGGCATAATCTCCAAAGTCACAGAACCGACTGACTGGGTCAGCTCAATGGTCTGTGTAAAGAAACCGTCGGGGGTGCTGCGCATCTGTATTGATCCCAAGGATCCAAACCAGAATATCATGCGGGAACACTACCCCATCCCGAAGCGGAAAGAACTGACAAGTGAGATGGCACACGCCTGGTTTTTCACAAAGTTAGATGCATCACATGGGTTCTGGCAAATCCAGCTGGATGAGTCCAGCAGAAGGCTCTGCACCTTCAACACACCGTTTGGCAGGTTTCGACCTTGGAGATCTTCCATAGAATCATGGAGCAGATGATGGAGGGCATTGAAGGGGTTCGTGTGTATGTGGACGACGTTATCATTTGGTCCACAACCCCCGAAGAGCACATCTCTCATCTCCAGCAAGTATTCCGCCGTGTCCACGCCAATGGCCTCAAGCTGAACAGGGCGAAGTGTTCTTTTGGCATGTCAACACTGAAGTTCTACAGAGTGAAACCGGTATATATATCACTTGACGCATACAGCACTTGGCTAAGAGCTAGTCTGGTTCAGTCAGATAGAGAAATCACACTTAGGTTAGCAGAGAGTCGAACTCACAGAGAACTGTGCTAACTGGGTGACAGGGTCAATAAATCAAATTGAACTAACTTACAGGTCTGGAGTCTACTTGAGTTATAGCTGCATCCAGTTGCAGCCGTGTTATCTCAGTGTGCTTAACACGACATGGTAACAGTAGACTGTTATCCTTAGCTGGTTTACCTCAATCTGTTCCGCGATGACCAGCAAAGACATCCCGGCACCATGGAGAAGATCAAGCCTCCTCAAATGCTGCGGACCTCCGGCAATCTCAGTGCCAACTGGCGGACTTTCAAGCAAAGGTTTCTGCTGTACATCGAAGCCTCAGACCTCGAGGGTGCTTCTGATGCAAGGAAGATCGCGCTTCCCCTCTCAACTGCGGGGTATCAAGCCATCCAAATCTTTAACTCGTTTAACTTCACTGAAGGCCAGGACAAGACGAAGTTTGAGACCATCCTGGACAAGTTTGACAGTCATTGTGAAGTGGACACCAATGAAATCTTCGAGCGTTAAATATTTAAGCAACGCCTACAAGGTAAAGACAAATCTTTCAACTCCTTCCTCACTAATCTCCGTCTACTAGCGCTATCCTGCAACTTTGGTGACATTGCTGACTCCATGATCAGGGATCAGATCGTTTTTGGCGTTCACTCTGATCCGCTGAGGAGCAGCTTTTAAAAATCAAACACATGACCCTGTCAGTCGCGATCGACACGTGTACGGTGTATGAGCATGCCAAAAATCGGTATTCCCAATACAAATCAGCTGAAACTGAGAAACCTGCCTCCCATGAGGCAGAGTGTGCAGGCCATCGCCCGGATGCAGCGCCTCAGCCTTGATGAAAGCGACCATGTCGCGCGCTCTTCCCGTGGCCCCACACATGCGCGATGTGAATGGGATAACGAAACGGCTGATCGCCACACTGCGCAGGTGCGAATGTCTGCCGACCGCACTGTGCATGTGCGACGGCGCACGGAGCATAACAACGTCACGACGTGTTGAAACTGTGGCACTGCCCATTTAAAGAAACACTGCCCTGCAAGAGGCTGGCTCTGTTTAAATTGCGGGAAGCCTGGACACTATGCAGCCTTGTGCAGGTCTGCTCCATGAGTCAAGGGCCAGTGCTCCCAATTCCAAACACAGTCGCACTCGGAGTGTCCAGCACGGTTTACAGGATTCTGATCCTGGCAGCATCACGGATCCAGAGGACGATTGCCCGGAGTCCCCCTACCATGTGGGCATCATCACCACGCGTGAACATGCCTCGCCAACATCATCACGAAGCCTGGCCATCCTCACTGTGGATTCTGTGGTGAGGCAAGTAAATCAATGCTCTATCCAGTTCAAGCTGGACACAGGTGCTTCTGCCAATCTCCTTTCACAGGCGGATTTCAACTGCATGAAGAAGCCACCCAAGCTCCTTCCAGCAGCCTGCCAGCTCCTGGACTATAACGGCAATGCCATCACAGCACTGGGATCCTGTCATCTGCTTGGCTCCAACAGAAGCGTTCACGCAAGGCTAAGGTTTGAAACCATCAAGCCAGACAGGGCCTCCCTGCTCGGCGCACAGGCATGCAAGCAGTTAAACCTGGTGCAGCGGGTCTACACAATGACTTCCCCCAACGTGGATCTTCAAGCCGGCATTGACGACATCCTCACTCAGTATCCGGATGTATTTGACGGGATGGGCACTCTGCCATATCGGTACAAGATCTTGCTGCGGCCTGATACCACGCCTGTGGTCCACGCTCCACGGCGGGTTCCGGCTCCACTGAAGGAGTGCCTGAAGGCACAGTTGAAGGATTTTCAGGACCAGGGCATTATCTCCAAAGTCACAGAATCGACTGACTGGGTCAGCTCAATGGTCTGTGTAAAGAAACCGTCAGGGGTGCTGCGCATCTGTATTGATCCCAAGGATCCAAACCAGAATATCATGCGGGAACACTACCCCATCCCGAAGCGGAAAGAACTGACAAGTGAGATGGCACATGCCTGGTTTTTCACAAAGTTGGATGCATCACATGGGTTTTGGCAAATCCAGCTGAATGAGTCCAGCAGAAGGCTCTGCACCTTCAACATATCGTTTGGCAGGTACTGCTACAATCGTATGCCATTCGGCATTGTTTCGACCTTGGAGATCTTCCATAGAATCATGGAGCAGATGATGGAGGGCATTGAAGGGGTTCATGTGTATGTGGACGACGTTATCATTTGGTCCACAACCCCCGAAGAGCACATCTCTCATCTCCAGCAGGTATTCCACTGTGTCCACACCAATGGCCTCAAGCTGAACAGGGCGAAGTGTTCTTTTGGCATGTCAACACTGAAGTTCTACAGAATGAGTCCGGTGTACATATCATGTAGCGCATACAGCACGTGGCTAAGAGCTAGTCTGGTTCAGTCAGATAGAGAAATCACACTTAGGTTAGCAGAGAGTCGAACTCACAGAGAACTGTGCTAACTGTGTGACAAGTTTAATTAATCAAATTGAACTAACTTCCAGGTCTGGAGTCTACTTGAGTTATAGCTGCATCCAGTTGCAGTCCGTGTTATCTCAGTGTGCTTAACACGACAGCTAGCTTCAGCAGAGCTAAAAAAAAGACACATTTAGATAGCACTAATCATGTTGTCAAAAGCCCTTTACAGGTAATGAAGTACTTTTAGAAGCGTAGTCATTGTTTTAATGTAGAAACATAGCAACCAATTTGCACCCATAAATAGCAATATGATAATGACCAGGTCTGTTTTTGTGATATTCATTCAGGGAGTAACCAGAATGCCAGGGATAATTCCCCTCTTTGAAATGGTGCTGTGGGATTTTCTTTTAGTTACCCAGGAGAGCAGACAATTTAACATCTCCTTGAAAAGGAAGCCCCTCGAACATTGGAACATTCCCTCAGTACTTCCCTGGATCAGCCTAGTCAACCTAGTTTTTGTGCTCAAATGTCTGGATTGGGATTTGAACCCACAGCGTTACAATGCAAAGGCCAAAGTGCGACCAACTCAGCCAACAGCTGACACCGAACAGCAAATGAATAGCACTATTATCACTGGCTGCATACAACAATCATGAGAATGAACATACAGCATAAAGGTGGCACGTCATCGAGATTACATTGAACAGGTGTACATTAACCGCACTTTGTGATCCCCGTGCCAGTTTTTGGTAGTTTTTAACCAATTTAACCCCAGCTGTTGAACTTAGTGGAATGAAGTATTAAGTTTGTACTTCCCGTAACAGCCTCCCCGAACAGGTGCCGGAATGTGGCGACTAGGGGCTTTTCACAGTAACTTCATTTGAAGCCTACTTGTGACAATAAGCAATTTTCATTTTCATACTGCATATTTTGTGATGCTGTAAATGTCTTCATCATGAGGGTGGTGTTGTGTTGTTCACCCTGGGGTAACACGGATTGCACACGATGCAATTAACTGATCAAGTATACACCAAACGAAGGCATTGGTTCAATAAAAGATTTATTGAACTCTAGCAACAAAACACACAGCTGCCTTTGGGTTGACTCTCTACTACCCTAAGTAAACTAAAGCTAAGTATCTGGACCAGGCTAGCTCTGATCCACGCGTTGGAGGTGTTGAATGATTTGTACACCCTGATATCACTATAGCTATCACCAGTGGAAAGAGGCAGAGCGGTGATGCCTCGTGTGTTTATAGGTGTAACTCCCCCTCTGGTGTCCTGTCTTGTGATTGGTCGTGTTCTTTTCTGTACATTGATTGGCTAACCTGGGTGTCTGTCACTGCCTGCTTTTACCTCATGATGTGATTGGGTGCATATTATGAGATCCCCCTTTCTTAAAAAATATGTTGTCGGCTGCTTAAGAGCAGAAACAACATATTTACAAGAGTAACGAGAGACAAAATTGGTGAGTGGATAGATATGTGCATGTAAATTGTCTAGCATGCAGAAACATAACATCATATTTCCAGGGAATCATTTATAAGTCCAAATCGTTGAGGCTGTCGACGGATTCTCGTGGACCGCCTGAGATGTGGAGGTGGAGATGATGGTGTCTTGACCGGTTGTCATGCAGCCAGGCAGGTGGCCTCATGGAGCGAGCTGTCCGGGTCGGGCAAAGTGACATCTGGGAAAGTGAGATCCGGTGGTGGACATGCAAGTTTGTGTAGCGGCCTTCTGTTGCGCCTTACAATCGGTCCATCCGCCATGCGAACCATGAACGACCTGGGAGCAGCCTGTCGAACCACAACAGCAGGAGCTGACCAGCCGCCACCAGGCAACTGAATGCAAACAGTGTCCTTCGGAGAGAGGAGCGGCAGATCCGTAGCGCGAGCATCATATGTGATCTTTTGCCTGGTTCTGATCTGCTGCATCTTTTGCAACACTGGAAGGTGATCCAGGTCAGGTACATTAATGGCCAGGACAGTCGTTCTCTGGATCGGTGATGGGATCCGGTTCCAAGTCCAGAAGCCCTTGCTGCACACTTCAAACTTGTTTTCGTTGGACCTGGTACCGCTGGCCCCCTGCCGGAGGTACAGATCTGCACAGAGCAGCATAATGGCCAAGCTTCTTGCAGTTGAGACATCGCCTGCCTCTCGTGGGCCATTGCCGCTTTAAATGGGCGGTGCCGCAGTTGGGGCACGTCTTTATGTCGACGCCATGATGTTCGGTGTGTCGTCGCCCCTGCGCAGTGCGGTCAGCCGCCGCTCGCACCTGTGTAGTGTAGTCTTCGGCCACTTTGTTTTCCCGACCGTGGTGCGCAGTAATGGGAGCCCTGGAAGAGCGCGCAAAATGGCTGCCTTCATCGATGCTCAGGCCCCGCATTCGGGCGATGGCCTGTACACTTTCAGCCTCGTGGGAGGTGAGTTGGTCCTGCTCAGCCGACTTCAGGCGGGAATAGCGACTTTTCGCCAGTTTGTGGACTTTGCATGTCTCGATGGCCACTGGCATGGTCATATTTTTTATTTTTAGGAGCTGCTCCCGCAGGGCGTCGGAGTGGACGCCAAACAGAATCTGATCCCTGATGAGGGAGTCAGCGGTGTCACCGTAGTTGCAGGACTGCGCTAGATGGAGAAGCTGAGTAAGAAAAGACTGAAAAGGCTCGTCCTTACCTTGCAGGCGCTGCTGGAATACGTAACGCTCGAAGCTTTCGTTTGTCTCGACCTCGCAATGACTGTCGAATTTTGCGAGGACAGTCTGGAACTTTGCCTTGTCCTCAACGTCGGAGAAAGTGAGCGAATTGAAGATTTGCATGGCCTTGTCCCCCACAGTCGACAGCAGCAGGGCGATTTTTCGCGCATCAGAGGCACTTGCGAAGCCCGAGGCCTCAAGGTATAGGCTGAATTTTTGCTTGAAGGCCCGCCAGTTGGCACCAAGGTTCCTGGAGATGCGTAGCTGCGGAGGTGCCTGGATCTTTTCCATGTCACAGGAAGGCAGTTGCTGGTCGTCCGAGAATTTTCAAAGGTAAATTACTTAGGGGCAGTAGTCACTTCAGGTATCATGTCGTGTTGTTCACCCTGGGGTAACACGGATTGCACACAATGCAATTAACTGATCAAGTTTACACCAAACGAAGGCGTTGGCTCAATAAAAGATTTATTGAACTCTCCCAACAAAACACACAGCTGCCTTTGGGTTGACTCTTTACTACCCTAAGTAAACTAAAGCTAACTATCTAGACCAGGCTAGCTCTGATCCACGTGTTGGAGGCGTTGAATGATTTGTACACCCTGACTATCACTATAGCTATCACCAGTGGAAAGAGGCAGAGTGCTGATGCCTCGTGTGTTTTATAGGTGTAACTCCCCCTCTGGTGTCCTGTCTTGTGATTGGTCGTGTTCTGTTCTGTACACTGATTGGCTCACCTGGGTATCTGTCACTGCCTGCTTTTACCTCACGATGTGCATGGGTGCATATTATGACACAGTGGGTTAGCACTGCTGCCTCACAGCACCAGGGACCCGGGATCAATTTCTGTCTTGTGGAGTTTGTACACTCTCCCCGTGCCTGCGTGTGTTTCCTCCGGGTATTCCAGTTTCCTCCCACAATCCAAAGATGTACAGGTTAGGTGGATTAGTCATGCTAAATTACTCCTTAGTGTTAAAGAAGAGTTGGTTAGATGAGGTTATGGGGTTCTGGGCAGAGGGTGGGGGAGTGGGCCTAGGTAAGGTGCTCTTTCAGAGGGTCGGTGTAGAGTCATTGGGCTGAATGGCCTCCGTCTGCACTGTAGAAATTCTATGACACAGCAAAATCACGGTTAGCAATGAAACACAGTCAACTAACAGATGTATATGGGTTTATTTATGATTTGAAGTTAAAGAAACAAAATTAAATAAAAATCCCACCCAATCCAGTAAAGCTGAATGATAGGGAGACCAAGTGTGCGATTTACGTGTGTGCGTGGGTTTCCTCCGGGTGCTCCGGTTTCCTCCCACAGTCCAAAGATGTGCAGGTTAGGTGGATTGGCCATGATAAATTGCCCTTAGTGTCCAAAATTGCCCTTAGTGTTGGGTGGGGTTACTGGGTTATGGGGATAGGGTGGCGGTGTGGACCTTGGGTAGGGTGCTCTTTCCAAGAGCCAGTACAGACTCGATGGGCCGAATGGCCTCCTTCTGCACTGTAAATTCTATGAAATTTCTATGAAATTACCGGCCGCACCCAGCCTGAATCAGGGTGAGACGCAGGTAGTAAATCCCATGAGAGGCCTCTTCCGGGTTTCCTGATGGGCAGTACGCCCAAGAGATCCAACGAGATTTTGCAAGACATCGCTTAACTGCTCACTTAACTTTCCCTATGCCAGAACTAACCAGTCCCTGGGATCTATCAGCTCCGCCAAGGAGATCACAGCTGGACATCGCTTAGCACTGGTCTCCACAAACAGGGACCAGATGGAACGGCGCTTAAGTGGGGAGGGGGGGTGGGGGGAGGGGGGGTATCCCAGGCGATTGGAAACTCAGGTGTTGTTCTCTGGGCAGGGTGGCACCCTGGCACAGCTGATGCCACCTGGCACCAAAGCCCTGCCAACCTGGGTGCCAGCCTGGCACTACCAGGGTGCCCAGTTAGCACTGTCAGCATGGCAGGGGCACTGCCAAGGTGTCAGGCTGGCAGTGGCAAGGTACCCAGGTGGCATTTTGCCCATGTTGGGGGTCAGGCCCAGAGTTGCAATGCCTATATGAGGTGGGATGTGGGCAGGGGGCTTGAGGACCCCCCCAACAGGTGAGTTGGGCCATTGGCGGGGGTCCAGGGGTTGCATTCGGGGGGGTCAAGAGATCAGTGAGCCAACCAATCTCTTTCAGCACTGGCGAGTGAAGTTCCTCGGTGCAAGAAACGTGACTGAGTGTGGCCTCAGCGGGACTTTTCCCATTAAGGACCTAAAAAATAACAGAGACCCTGCTAAACCCACCCAAAATGGGACTCTTTTTTTTGTTAATCACGTTGTAGTATAAAATTTCATTTGTATTCCAGCTATCCACACCAATGTTGAAAGTAATTCAAAGGTTACCATTAAATAAATGATCACAAGCAACACAGTTCACTCAGGAAGTTTTGTATCAAAAAGGAGAAAATATATCCCAGAGTCCTAAGCTTGAGCTGACATTTATTTTTGTGTTATTTCTGAGGTTTCATGTCATTTAGAGGAGGGAGCTAACAGTGGACATGAACTTGCAGGAGAGTAGTGGATTGTTCAACTGTGTTTCACAGCAAATCTACATCATCGTCATTTTTGGAAATGTTCCCAGATGGATTGTCATAGGTATTCAGTGTGTAATGCCACTGAGGCACGATCAATTTGACTAAAGACAAAAGTTGAATCCAAACTGAGGTTTTATTGGTATCAGATGTGTGGCCTCCCACAGCAGCTGGCGAAATGGCTGCGAGCTGGAGGACATGCATATTTATAACGCGCCTCCTGGGTGGAGCCAGCAGGCAGGGGCCACAGGCGAACCTGCAGTGCAGTTTTCTACCGTACATCCTCTAATATAAGTACAACAGTGGTTTACCACATTAACCTGCTGGTGCCAGGTCCCTGAGGGAGACAGTATCCTGGTGGCCGTCGGGGAACGCCACGTAGGCGATCTGGGGGTTTGCGTGGAGCAAGTATACCCTCTCCACCAACGGGTGCGCCTTGTGGAGCCGCACATGTGTATGGAGAAGCACGGTTCCCGGTGCTGTGAGCCAAGTCGGGAGCGACACCCCGGATGTGACTTCCAGATGGAGGCCATTCAGCTTCCTGAAAAGACGTTCATGCGGTGTATTGTTAGTGGCAGTGCAGAGTAATGAGTGAATGGAATGTAGTGCATCAGGGAGGACCTCTTGCCAGTGGGAGGCCGGGAGATTTCTGGACCGTTGGACCAGCTGGACAGCCCTCCATACCGTCCCATTCTCCCTTTCTAACTGTCCGTTTCCCCGGGGGTTGTAGCTTATCGTTCTGCTGGAGGCGATACCCCTGCTGAGCAGGAACTGACGCAGCTCAACACTCAGGAATCGGGTCCTCGGTGTCACTGATCTGCGGAAAGTCGGAATCGGACTCGGTGAACGTGGGTTGAATTGCCCGAACGTTCCTGCGAGGCTGGCTGAAGCAATGTGAATTGGCAGGCTGAGCTGCTCGACAGCAGGCAGCATAGTGGCCAAGTCTGCCACATCGTAGGCATTGTCGCGATTTTGCAGGACATTGCCGCTTTAAATGGGCGGAGCCACAGTTGCTGCACATCGTGACGTCAGTACGCTCGTTGTGCCACCGCGCATGCGCGGTGCAGTCCTGCGTGGTGCGCGCCTGTGCATCACGTTCCTCCACATCACCGTCCCCTCGTTTGGCGTGTATAAGCGCGGGAGGCCGCGAAAAGCGCGCGAAATGGCCGCCCTCATCCAGGCTGCAGCCTTGGAGGTGTTCAATTGTTTGGACCCATTCCGCCTTGTGGGGACCTTGCCGCGCCGTTTCAGCCGCCTGTACGTGGGAGTACCGGCTGGTGGCATTTTCATGCAGGACACAGGTCTCAATGGCAGTCGCTAGGGTGAGTTGCTTAATTTTAAGGAGCTGCTGACGCAGGGGGTCCGACAGAACACCAAATATGATCTGGTCGCGTATCATGGAGTCGGAGGTGGGCCCGTAGCCGCAGGACTGCGCAAGGATGCAGAGGTGTGTTAAAAAGGTTTGGAAAGGCTCGTCCTTACCCTGCAAGCGCTGCTGGAACAGGTATCTCTCGAAGCTTTCATTGACCTCTATGCTGAAGTGGGTATCGAATTTGAGGAGAACCGTCTTGTACTAGGTCTTGTCCTCGTCGTCTGCGAATGTGAGGGAGTTGAAGATGTTGATGCCGTGTTGCCCGACCGTCGAGAGGAGCAGAGCAATCTTCCTGGTGTCCGAAGCGTTCTCCCTGTCCGTGGCTCCGAGGAAGAGCTGGAAGCGCTGTTTAAACATTTTCCAATTGACCCCGAGATTGCCGGCGATACGGAGCGGCGGCGGCGGGTTGATGTTCTCCATACTTCAGGATGCCGGAATGCTGATTAGTTGTAGGTGGGTCTCAGAAGTGCTAGTATGCAACCACTCCTTGTACCATGATGTGTTGGGTGTTCTGGATCACAAACAGGTCACCAACACTGGAAGTGGTGCAACTCTATTTTATTATAAGGTTAGCTATATTAACATACTTGAACTGTGGGTAAATGCAATAAAACCTTTTACTGTTGACCCTTGCCTAGTCCTAACCAGGTGATGCACTCAGCACATGGTGAATGTCTGTGTTGCAGGCTGTGAGCTCTGTACTCCGAGCTGGCTGCTACTAGAATGAGCGGGAACTCTCCTGTCCCGTGTCTTTATAGTGTGTGTGCTCTCACTGGTGATTGGCTGCGGTGTTGTGTATGCTGATTGGTCCCACTGCATGTCCATCAGAGTGTGTGTGTCTGCACCATAATATACTGGTGTATAGTATGACAGTATTCACACATAATGATGCTTCTGTGAGTAGATACTACTTAAGTAATGATTAATTACAAATTCTTTATGTTATGTACGCAATAGGTTCAATAAATAGCCTTTTGTCCATATGGGTGCCATATTAAATAACATCCAACACTGCCATCTAGCGAAAGCTCTAGCTTCTTTCCGTAAGAAATATTATCAATGTGCTTTCAAAGATTGGGGTTAACTTTCGCCATAGGCATGGCTGGAAACTGCAGTGTCCAATTTTACCAATTTTCTTTTCAATTTCAAGTAGTTGAAATTGCTGAGCTGGTAAAGACCTATTGGTCTGGCAAGCCAGGCAAACACCATGACGGTGAGAACACTGTGACAGGCACAACATTGGGTAATCCCCCAAAACGGGCAGGGGAATCAATATGTGCGATTAGACTTTGCCTGTTATTTGTGATGCAGGCAACAAACAAACTTCATGCACCTGCTGATTTCAATGATTACAGCATGTAGCCAGCACACAATGCTCATTACCTGCTTGATATCAGTTTGCCTCCATCACTTTCACCTAGTCCATCTCAGACACTTCCCTTCCTTTCCTTGATCTTTCCGTCTCCATCTCTGGCAATAGACTATCTATTAATATCCACTACAAGCCCACTGACTCCCACAACTATCTGGACTACAGCTCTTCGCACCCTACACCCTGGAAGGACTCCATCCCTTTCTCTCAACTCCTTTGCCCCGTCGCAGTTGTTCCGATGATGCCACTTTCGTAAATGGTGCTTCGAAAATGTGTTCCTTCTTCCTCAACCGTGATTTCCCACCTGCATTGATGACAGGGCCCTCAACAATGTGTGGTCCATCTCCTGCGCTAGTACCCTCGCCCCCTCCCCTCCCTCCCAGAACAAGGCCCCCTCGTTCTCACATTTCATCCTAGCAACCTCCGTTTGCAAAGCATAATCCTCCACCATTTTCGCCAAATCCAGCGTGATGCCACCACCAAACACATCTTCCCTTCACTCCCTCTGTCAGCATTCCGCAGAAACAGTTCCCTCCGAGATAATCTAGGTCACTCCTTCACCATACCCAGTACCTCTCCCATCACCCATGGCACCTTCCCATGCAATCACAGAAAGTGTAACACCTGCCCCTTTACCTCTTCTATGCTTGAAATCCCAGACCCAAAACACTCATTCCAGGTTAAGCAGCGTTTCACTTGCACCTCTTCCAATTTGGCCTATTGCATTCGCTGCTCCCAATGTGGTCTCCTCTATATTGGAGAGACCTTCCCGTTGCTTGCCATTTTAACACAAGGCCCTGCTCCCATGCCTACATGTCTGTCCCTGGCCTGCTGCAATGTTCCAGTGAAGCTCAATGCAAACTGGAGGAACAACATCTCATCTTCCGGTTAGGCACGCTACAGCCTTCCGGTCTCAACATCGAATTCAACAACTTCAGATGATTAGCTCCACCCCACCTCGACCCATCTGTTTTCATCCCATTTCATTTTAACTGTCTTTTACGCTTTTCTTTCTTTCTTAATATATATTAACCCTCCCCTACTATTTTACCCTTTCTCCACTTTGCTTTCCCCTTCCCCTCCCCCCACATCTACATCTGTCAGAGTTTATCCTCTGATGTCAGTTTCTCTGCTGTTTGGCCTTTCACATCTTTTGTTCTCTCTGGGGACTGCCATTAGCACTCTTTCTCCTTGGTTTCTGTGGCCATTAGTACCCCCTTGCCCTGGGTTTCTGTGGCTATGACTCATCTTTCATTCTCACTCCACAGTATAAATATTTCCCACTTTCTCTGTCTGTTAGCTTTGACAAAGAGTCATCGGACTCGAAACGTTAGCTCTTTTCTCTCCCTACAGATGCTGCCAGACCTGCTGAGATTTTCCAGCATTTTCTTTTTGGTATCAGTTTGCAGTCCAGGCTGATCTGGGCACAGAGTACAAAAACAGAGGAAATGCTAAACGTGTACAAATCATTGTTCAGGCTTTTATTGAATAATGCATTCAGTTTTTGGCATCCTTCTTTAAGAAAGATATGAAGGCCATGGAGACATTTCAGAAAACATTTGTCACATAATACAGATAGCGGTTTGAGAGACTGGAGAAACGGAGCTCAGAACAGAGGGATTGATGTTAAATATTATGAAGGCAGGTTTGGAAAGGTAAACGGGGTGGGGGACGGGACAGATTTCGACTGGTCAGTAGTCAATAATTAGAGTACTTAAACTGCAAGATATTGTGCCACCCCGGGACCGGAAATTCCTGCCAGAGGTCAACTGTCTGTCAAATTGTCTGTTCTGCATGCGAAGAGTTCCGTGGTGGACGGCACGTGAAAATTTACCCCACTGTTTATGAAGAGCATTGAGAGGATTTAAAATGCCTTACTAGGAACAATAGTGTAAGCTAACAGCTTTTTAAAGGAAAGGAAATAAATAATTGAAAAATAAGTAAGTACAATGGAATGGGACTACATGGTCTCCTCCCACCCTGTTAATTTCTACAAATATTACACCTCCTTTCTGCCTTGGCACAGTGGTAGCACTCTTGCCACGAGTACATAGATCTGGGGTTAAGTGCCATTCCAGAGTCTTCAGTAGATAACTCAATCTGATACTTCAGTGCAATGTTGGAGTTGGTGGGTGAGATTTAATCAGCCTGATGGGGCCTTGCCCACTAGTTGAAGTACCAATGGGGAGCCTCCTTCAGTTTAATGGGAGAGGCCTGAGAGTATTAAATTCCCAATGACCCAGTTTATAAGGGTGAAATATATTTCGATATATAGGATCAGAATTAGGCCACGTTGTTCCTCCAGTCATTCACTTAGATCATGGCTGCTCTGCGACCTAACTCTCGGCCCACCTTTGCCCCATATCCCTTAATAATTTTGGAAAACAAAATTCGATTAATCTCAGATTTAAAATTTACAATTGATCTAGCATCAATTATCATTTGTGGAAGAGAGTTGTAAATTTCTATAATTATTCGTCCATTGAAGTGTCTCCTAATTACATTCCTGAAAGGACAGACTATAATTTTTAGAACATGTTCCTTCGGCCTTGACTGCCCAATATTGTCAATAGTTTCTGTAGTAAATGCAATAATTGACGACCACCAGTTAGCTAACTAACAACAAACTATAAACATAGCACTATAATCGATGTCTTCATTCATAGAATCCCTAGAATCCAGTACTGGCCTCCCCGAACAGGCGCCAGAATGTGGCGACTCGGGGCTCTTCACAGTAACTTCATTGAAGCCTACTTGTGACAATAAGCGATTATTATTATTATTACTGTGCATAAGGAGGCCATTCGACCCATTGAGTCTGCACCAATCCTCTGAAAGAGCACCCTACCAAGGCCCACTTCCCATTCCCACCCACCTAACCTGCATATCCCTGGACACTAAGGGGCAATTTAGCACAGCCAATCCATCTCAGCTGCAAATCTTTGGACTGTGGGAAGAAACCAGAGCACCCGTAGAAAACTCACGCAGACACAGGGAGAACATGAAAACTCCACAGTCACCAAAATCTGATATTGAACCTGGGTCTCTGGTGCCTTGAGGCAGCAATGCTAACCACTGTGCCACCGTGCTGCACCAGGATCACAACTGGCTGCAAAAGCCCGTGCCCTGCACAGAGATCCCCATACTCGTTCCCCATTGGTTGATTGGGACACATGACCCTTTTGATGCACATCCCCTTAAAGGGGCGAGGTACTACATTCCTCCCTCTTCAGTTGGACCTGTTTCACTGGAACTTTCTCTTGGTAGCAGCACATCCCTTTCCACTATTTTCTCAGTCTCACTGGGAGCAGCACTTTGGCCTGCTGCTGGCTGCTCAGCCGCTTCGCTCCTCAGACAAACAACACTACTGGCATTATGGGATCAGGCAGTAACACTGGCCCTTGGGAGAACTCCTGTCTCCGTAAATGATCAATGTGTTTTTTCAAAAACTTGTCCTGTGTGGTAGTCGCCACTAGCTGTATTATATGTATTACGGTAAGACACATATACTAGAGGTACATGGGTAAATCCCTGCCTGCTGGCTCCGCCGGTGCTGCAGCCATTCTGGTTCCAGCTACACGAGGCACAACATCTTTGCTCAATAAAGCCTCCATTATTCCACTACTCTCGTCTTTGTGGTAATTGATAGTGCATCAATTTATTGAGCAAAGATTTTAAAATGATGGATCTTCGCATCAAGCCTGATCGCCTGCAGCTGAACCCTCAAGCAGCCAACGCTACGTCCGCTTTTGACCACTGGCTGGCTTGTTTCGAAAGCTACCTCCGAACATCCGCTGAGGAACCCTCGGATGTGCAGAAGCTCCAAGTCCTTTATTCACGGGTGAGCCCACTTACTCCGAAGCAATGGAGCTCCTGAAAGGACATTACGTTTGGCCAGTCAATCAACTATACGCCAGGCCATACCCACAACCACCACGACAGACACTACTGGAAGAGTTACTGGACGCAAGCATACTAGATAAAGGAAACTGTAGCGACATGTATGACTGACTGGTAGAAGGGGACAACACCATATTGGACGCAACAAGTTTGAAGTGGGAGGAGGACCTGGGGATCAAAATAGGGTGGGGACACTGGAGCGAAGCACTGCCTAGGGTCAACTCCACCTCCACATGCGCAAGGTTCAGCCTGACCCAACTAAAAGTGGTACATAGAGCGCACTTAACACGACCCCGTATGAGTAGGTCCTTCCCGGAGGTTGAGGACAGATGTGAGCGGTGCCAAGGAGGCCCAGCCAACCACGCCCACATGTTCTGGTCCTGCCCCAGACCTGTGGAGTACTGGACAGCCTTCTTCAAGGCAATGTCCAAGGTGGTGGGGGTGAGGGTGGAGCCATGCCCGAAAGTGGCGGTCTTTGGGGTTTCAGACCAGCCAAATCTATTCCTGGGGAGGAGGGCGGACACCCTTGCCTTTGCCTCCCTGATCGCCCACCATAGAATCTTGTTCGGCTGGCGGTCAGCAGCACCACCCAAAGCTGCAGACTGGCTGTCCGACCTCTCGGAATCTCTCCAAATGGAGAAAATCAAATTCGCCATGCGAGGGTCAGACGATGGCTTCCACAGAACGTCTGAGCCATTCACCCAATTGTTCTGGGGCCTGTTTGTGGCCAACAAACAAGCAGAAGAATAGCCAGGTAGCCAAGAAATAGGGGAAAGTGTCCAAAGCATGAGAGGGAGAGATAGACCGGGAGAGGGGGGGGGCAGCTAAATCTAAGAGGAAGGAAAGGGAAACCACAGGGTGGGGGGGGGGGGCGGCAGAAGCGGGGGGAGGGGGGTAGAGGGAAGAGACAGGGAACAATAGAGGAGAGCCAGGGAGAGGGAGGGGGGAGGCAGGGAAACGTTAACAAACTTGGCATCCACAGGAACAAAGAAAACGGGAGAGCCGCTGAAGCGGAAGTGAGCACGAGACGACAACAGCAGCGAAATCCGTCCGGGAGAAGCAAGGGACAACACCACAAACAGATGCCTACTTATGTTTGTAAATAATTTTGCCAAGTGTACAGAGCTGCTGCTGTTGAGCGGGTGCATAATATCACTCGTCGACTTTCTCGCGGAAAATTAAAATGTCAGCAGCAGCAATCCATAGGTGGGGTGGGTGAGTGTTCCGTCGGGATGGTGTGGGAAGACAGAGGCGCGCGGGGTAACGTATAGTTAATTGCTATTGTATATTCTCTTTCTGCACTATGTTATTGTTCACTCTATTTTGTTGTGTTAGTATTATTACTATTGTTTATTATGAACAATTTTGCAAAATTTTAATAAAAATATTATTTTAAAAACTATACACCAGGCACCTCCTGTCCACGAGACAGCAACTCCCCAGTGAGTCCCTAGACGATTTCTGGCGTGCTCTGCACATCCTGGGGAGGAACTGTGACTGCCAGGCAGTTTCGGCAGTCCAGCACACAGAACTTTTAATCCGAGACACCTTTGTTACGGGCATGAGGTCTGCATACGTCCGCCAGCGCCTATTGGAAGGGGGTATGCTTAATCTTGCAGGAACCAGGCAGCTCGTGTTTCTAGGCCCAGCGTTCCTACACCCCCCACGTGCGACCCAGGGGCGCCGTCATTTTCCTCCTTGCAAGCCACCTGCAGCCCGTGGGCGAAGGCATCTTTAATGCTGCCCGCCATGTGCGCCCCGTGGGCGCCGCCATCTTTGGCGCCATTTTGGACGGCGCCTCAGGACCCCTGCCCGTCTGGAACATCGTCCTGGCCATTCATCGCCTGCGACTACCCCCAGCACCACTGACCAGCCCGGGCCTCCCAACACCTGCCGCAGATCGCCTCGCTCACCCTGGGCCATTCCCGGCCCCGCAACCTTGCGACCGCAACGACAACGGTGAAAATCGATGGGCACAAGACGTCCTGCCTTTTTGACTCCGGGAACACAGAGAGCTTCATCCACCCCACGATGGGAAGGCGCTGCTCCCTCATGGTACACCCCGTTACCCAGAAAATCTCCCTGGCCTCCGGATCCCATTCCGTGGAAATCCGGGGGTACTGCATCGCGACCCTCACCATCCAAGGAATAGAGTTCAGCAACTTCCGGCTCTACGTCCTCCCCCACCTCTGCGCTGCCCTGTTACTCGGCCTGGACTTCCAGTGCCACCTCCAAAGCTTAACCTTAAAATTCGGCGGACCCCTACCCCCCCTCACCGTATGCGGCCTCACGACCCTTAAGGTCGATCTACCTTCCTTGTTTGCGAACCTCACCCCGGATTGCAAACCCGTCACCACCAGGAGCAGACGGTATAGTGCCCAGATCAGGAGCGTCATCAGGTCGGAGGTCCAACGGCTCCTGCAGGAAGGCATCATTGAGGTCGGCAACAACCCCTGGAGAGCCCAAGTGGTAGCAGTAAAGACTGGAGTGAAGCACAGAATGGTCATTGACTACAGTCAGACCATCAATCGGTACACGCAGCTCGACGCGTACCCCCTCCCATGCATATCTGACATGGTCAATCAGATTGCACAGTATCGGGTCTTTTCCACAGTGGACCTGACGTCCCCCTACCACCAGCTCCCCATCCGCCCGGAGGACCGCCAATACACTGCATTCGAAGCAGATGGCCACCTCTACCACTTCCTTAGGGTTCCCTTCGGCATCACTAATGGGGTCTCGGTCTTCCAACGTGAGATGGACCGAATGCTTGACCGGTACGGACTGCGGGCCACCTTCCCGTACCTAGACAACGTCACCATCTGCGGCCACGATCAGGAGGACCACAACGCTAACTTCCTAAAATTTCTCCAGACCGCCAAGCTCCTTAATCTCACGTACAATAAGGAGAAATGCGTGTTCCGCACCAACCGCTTAGCCATCCTTGGCTATGTCGTGGAAAATGGAGTTCTAGGGCCCGACCCCGACAGCATGTGCCCCCTCATGGAACTTTCCCTCCCCCACTGCCTCAAAGCCCTGAAACGATGCCTGGGGTTTTTCTCCTACTATGCCCAGTGGGTCCCTAACTATTCGGACAAGGCCCGCCCACTCATTCAGTCCACAGTTTTACCCCTGACGGCTGAGGCCCTCCAGGACCTGGCACCGCTGGACCCCACCCACGGCCCCCGACCCGACAGCCCCCACCCCCTCTCCAGTTGCCTCGTTCACCCCTGCGCCACTCCCCCTCCCCCCAGCGAACCTCACCGCAGCCCCCGCTCCAGGAGGATCCGTCCTCCCAATGGTTCCACTCAGGGGTGACGAAGACGAGGACAACACGCTCCCGGAGTCACAGGTGACCAAGTTGGCGCCCACATCACCACCAGGACTGAGGCGATCGCAGAGGAGGATCAAGACCCCCGTCAGACTGAACTTGTAAATTTATTTCCACCCCCCCCACCGGACTCTTTTTTTTACCAGGGGGTGAATGTGCAAGTCACCACTAGCTGTATTATATGTATTACGATAAGACACATATACTAGAGGTACATGGGTAAATCCCTGCCTGCTGGCTCCGCCCAGTAGGCGGTGTATAAATGTGTGCGTTCACCGGTGCTGCAGCCATTCTGGTGGCAGCTACAGGAGGCACAACACCTTTGCTCAATAAAGCCTACTCTCCACTACTCTCGTCTTTGTGGTAATTGATAGTGCATCACCCTGCACTTTCACTTCTTGTCTCATCTTGGCCGCCACAAAGTCCGGGACCAAACCTCTTCCATTTCTTTACAATAACTGGGACATCAATCTCAAATGCTCTTTCTACATTTGCTAAATCGTGGTTCCTTTTATGGTAACTTTGCCTTGTCTCTACTCTCCCTGACAAATTTGGAATTACCAGGTTCAAATGGTCCTCAAGCATAGACCCAGCAGCAGCTCAGCTGGAGCTATGCCAGTGGTGGCATGTGGGATGGTTCTGTAGGCTAACAGAAACAATGTTATTTTGGTTCCTAGTGACACAGGTGATCGCTTCTTCAGACCAGCCTGGAATGTCGGAACTGCGTGTTGTCATGTGAGAGTACCTTTAAGAAATGGATGTTTAAGCAATGTACCTTTAAGAAATGGAGCTGATCATATTACTGAAGTGATGTCAGAGGGTGGGGGAAGTTGAGCTCACTTCTGCTTTTTTGAGTTTCAGCTTGAGAAGGTAGCTGAGAGTGTCTGTGCGTTTTGCTGAGAGCTGCAGGAAGAAACACAGAGCTGGTCTGTTGATGTCTGCAAGTCCAAAGACTATAAATATATTGAATGTAACCTCATGTCTGTTTTTGAAGGTTTTAAGTCTTTTGGATGTTTAAAGGAACAGTTTGAAGGATTATTTAGTGTTGTAGTCTTTTGGGGTTATCTTTGAAGTAATGGGTGTTAAGATATTCAATGTTTGTTTTTAAAAGGTTAACTTGAATTCATAGAATAAACATTGTTTTGTTTTAAAAACCATTTGTCCAGTTCTGCTGTATCACATCTGGAGAGTACGCCGTGTGCTTCCCACACCACAATCTATTAAAAGTTGTGGGTCGGTTGAACCCCATGAAACACTTTGGGGTTCTGTAAACCCGGACCCATAACAATTGGGGGCTCGAGGGGGATAAAAGTCTATTGATTGGATTGGCTTAACAAACTTAAAGACAGTGAGGGGTGAGCATATTGTGGTTGATTTTCAGGTGTGGTACTTTAGTTTAAGTGTGGAGTGTGTTGTGGACAATGGCTCTTTCAGAGGCTCAGAGGTTTTTGGGGGTGGACATGGTTACATGCAATACCTTATGGACAGAGACTAAAAGCAGACTGTTAGATTTAGCAAAAGAATTGCAGTTACCTTTGCCTGGCGAAATGCGAAAAGATCAGGTACTTACCGCGGTAGCTGAGCATTTAATTTTGCCTGAGATACATCTGACTCATTAGAAATGGCAAAGCTCCAGTTGCAGATTAAGCAATTTGAACATGAAAAATAATTAAAGCAGCTTGAATATGCAATGCGGGAAAAAGAAAAGGAGAGAGAAGAAAGAAACAAAGATAGAGATAGAGAGGAAAAAGAAAAGGAGAGAGAAGAGAGAAACAAAGAAAAAGAAAGAGATAGAGAGGAAAGGGAAAAAGAGAGAGAGTTTGAACTTCATAAAATGGCTATGAAACATGAAAATCAGATAAAATTGGCAGACGTAAAGGGAAACATACAGTTGGATGAGATTGATGAGGACAGTGAGACAGAGCGTCATAGTCGAAGACGTGGTGGGGATCTATTTAAATATGTCCAAGCATTGCCAAGGTTTGACGAGAAGGAGGTAGACGCCTTTTTCAATTCATTTGAGAAGGTAGCTAAACAAATGAAATGGCCACAGGACATGTGGGTATTACTGATTCAAACAAAGCTGGTTGGTAGAGCTCGTGAAGTGTTTGCATCACTACCGGAAGAGGTATCTGGGACGTATGTGGAGGTGAAAAAATCCATCTTAGGTGCATATGAGCTAGTGCCTGAAGCTTACAGACAAAGATTTAGAAATTTAAGGAAAGAATTTGGTCAAACATACATGGAGTTTGAAAGGCTCAAACAGAGTAATTTTGATCGGTCGATAAGGGCTTTGAAAATAGACCAAACGTATGAAGCTCTCAGAGAAATTATACTTTTGGAGGAGGTTAAAAATTCAATTCCTGATGTAGTGAGAACTCATGTGGAAGAACAGAGTGTTAAAACTTCGAGATTAGCAGCAGAAATGGCAGATGATTATGAATTAGTTATTAAATCACAGCTTGGTTTCTGACATCAGTTTCAGCCGGTGAGGGATAGAAACTGGGGACATGAGAAATACTGAAGTGTTAAAGGGCGAATATCCTGGGATTTTTCCGGATTGTGTAGTAACAAGGTCGCAAAATCACAGGTTAAGACAAGAGGAGAAATCAAAGAGTGAAGATGAAGTTGAAGTGCAATTATCAGAAACGATTTTTGATCAGATGGTTGAAAAAGAACAAGAACAGGTGGAGGATGAGGCGGATATTTTTAGTTCAGGAAAATTGGCGGAGTTACAGCAGAAAGATGTAGAAATAAAACGGATATATCAGAAAGCATATACGGAAGAGGAATCTGAGTGTATACCAGAGTGTTATTACCGTAAAAGTGATGTCTTGATGAGAAAATGGAGACCTGTACATATGCAGGCGGATGAAAAGTGGGCAGAAGTTCATCAAGTAGTATTGCCGGTAGGGTATAGAAAGGAGGTGTTGCGAGTACACAAGGTACCAGTGGGAGGTCATTCGGGGATAAGGAAAACTCAAGCTAAAATCCAGAAACATTTTTATTGGCCTGGACTACATAAAGATGTAGTTAAATTTTGTCAATCATATCACACATGTCAAGTGATAGGGAAACCTCAAGCAGTGATAAAACCAGTGCCCTTAATACCCATTCCTGCATTTGAGGAATCTTTTACAAGGGTCCTAATTGATTGTGTAGGACCGCTTCCTAAAACAAAAAGTGTGAATCAATACCTTTTGACTATAATGGATGTGTCTACTAGGTTTCCAGAGGGAATTCCAGTATGTAATATTACAGCTAAAAAGATTGTGGAGGAGTTACTTAAATTCTTTACTTGATATGGACTACCCACAGAAATTCAATCGGATCAAGGATAAAATTTTGCCTCAAAGTTATTCAAAGAAACTATGCATAGTTTAGGAATAAAACAATTTAAATCAACTGCGTACCATCCAGAATCGCAGGGAGCGTTAGAAAGGTGGCATCAGACATTAAAGACAATGTTGAGGGCTTATTGTCAAGATTATTCAGAGGATTGGGATAAAGGAATTCCATTTGTACTGTTTGCAATTAGGGATGCACCTAATGAGTCAGACAAATTTAGTCCTTTTGAACAAATTTTTTGTCATGATGTAAGAGGACCACTTAAATTGATTAAAGAAAAATTGGTGAGTGAGAAATCGGAAGTTACGCTATTGAATTACATGTCAAATTTTAGGGAACGATTAAATAGAGCAGGTGAATTGGCTAGACAACATTTGAAAGTTGCACAAAATGTGATGAAACGGGTAGCAGACAAGAAATCCAAAGTTCGTAGTTTTGTCAGTGGAGATAAAGTTTTAGTGTTGTTACCAGTGGTAGGTGAACCTTTAAAAGCTAGGTTTTGTGGACTGTATCAGATTGAAAGGAAATTAAGTGAGGTGAATTATGTGGTAAAAACACCAGATAGAAGGAAGACTCACCGAGTGTGTCATGTGAATATGCTTAAATGGTATTTTGAAAGGGAAGGAGAGAAAAAGGAGGTTTTAATGATTCTGACTCAAAGTGACAAACCAAATCCAGATGATTGTGAATTTGACATACCTCAAATTAAATTGGAAAATGAGGATGTTCTTAAAAATTGGGATAAATTGTTGAGTTATCTTCCAGAGGAAAAAACAAACTGACCTGAAAGAGTTATTGATATCACACAGGCAAGTTTGTAGAGATAAATTGGGAAGTACTAAAATGGCTATACATGATGTAGATGTGGGAAATGCTGATCCTATCAAACAGCATCTATATAGACTTAATCCTTTCAAATTGGCACAGGTTAACAAAGAGATTGAGAGTATGCTAAAAAATGACATAACTGAAGTGGGTTGCAGCCAATGGAGCTCACCCATAGTGATGGTACGTGAACCAGACGGTATCCAACGGTTATGTATGGACTATAGAAAGGTTAATGCAGTTACAAGAACGGACTCTTATCCTATCGCACATTTGGAGGATTGCATTGAGAAAGTGGGACAATCCACTTTTATTTCTAAATTGGATTTACTTAAAGGTTACTGGCAGGTACCTTTATCCAAAAGGGCGAAGGAGATTTCAGCTTTTGTGACTCCAGATGGTGTATACGAATTCAAAGTTAAGCCATTTGGCATGAAAAACGCCCCAGCCACATTTCAACGGTTAACTAACAAAGTTGTTTCAGGATTATCCAATTGCGCGGTATATATTGAAGATCTGGTAGTTTTCCACCAGACATGGAAAGAACATTTCAAACATCTTCTGGAGTTATTCGATTGACTTCAGGAGGCGAGTTTGGTGATAAACCTAGCCAAAAGTGAATTTGGAAAAGCCCAAGTCACTTTCCTTGGCCATACAATCGGACAGGGTCAATTGGTCCCACGGGATGTGAAAACAAAAGTTATTGGGGAGTTTCCGATACCCTCGACACGACGGGAAGTAATGCAATTTCTTGGTTTGAGTGGATTTTACCGGATATTTGTACCAAATTTCAGCAGTGTAGTCGCTCCACTGACGGACTTGCTCAAGAAGCGTAACAAATTCCAGTGGACAGCAGAGTGTCAACAGGCATTTGACGGCTTGAAGGCTATGTGAACCACTGCTCCTGTGTTAGTCATCCCAAATTATACCGAACCCTTCAAAGTGGCTGTTGATGCGAGCGATGTGGGCATAGGTGCGGTGCTTCTACAAGACGATGACGAAGGGCTAGAGTGGCCTGTTGGTTATTTTTCAAAGAAATTGAATTCTCACCAGAAAAAGTATTTGACGATTGAGAAGGAGACTTTGAGTTTGGTGCTGGCTTTGCAACATTTTCACATTTATGTGACCAGCAATCCGTCTGACACCATTATATATACTGATCATAATCCGTTGACGTTTTTGGAGTGAATCCGGAATAACAATGCGAGGCAGTTTCGCTGGTGTTTACTGTTACAGCCATTTCATTTAAAAATAGTACATGTGGCAGGACGGGAAAACGTGATAGCCGATGCTTTGTCACGAATGTGATGAACGGAAGGATTTCGGTTGGAGGAAGAAGAACGAAAAACGAAAATGGACTATATTATTGTACCTGTTTGTGCGTGTTGGTTTTTTTGAACCGGTAAAGTGTTTTTCTTAATTGATGGTGCAAAGGGGAAAAATGAAACCATCTTGAAGTTGATGGTATATATTTTTTTCTTGGGGGGGAGGTGTCATGTGTGAGTATCTTTAAGAAATGGATGTTTAAGCAATGTACCTTTAAGAAATGGAGCTGATCATATTACTGCAGTGATGTCAGAGGGTGGGGGAGTTGAGCTCACTTCTGCTTTTTTGAGTTTCAGTTTGAGAAGGCAGCTGGGAGTGTCTGTGTGTTTTGCTGAGAGCTGCAGGAAGAAACACAGAGCTGGTCTGTTGATGTCTGCAAATCCAAAAACTATAAATATATTGAATGTAACCTCATGTCTGTTTTTGAAGGTTTGAAGTCTTTTGGATGTTTAAAGGAACAGTTTGAAGGATTATTTAGTGTTGTAGTCTTTTGGGGTTATCAGTGAAGTAATGGGTGTTAAGATAATCAATGTTTGTTTTTAAAAGGTTAACTTGAGTTCATAGAATAAACATTGTTTTGTTTTAGAAACCATTTGTCCAGTTCTGCTGTATCACATCTGGAGAGTACGCCGTGTGCTTTCCACACCACAATCTATTAAAAGTTGTGGGTCGGTTGAACCCCATGAAACACTTTGGGGTTCTGTAAACCCGGACCCATAACAGTGTTTAGCCAACCCATTTGACAAGGGGTGATAAGGTGCGGTCTGAATATGTTTTAGTCCAGTAAACGTCATGAACTGCTGCACTTGTGAACGCCATTACGTTGTCTGAGACAAGCACCTCTGGTATGCAGTGGGCGATGAAGCATTGGTGCAGTTTCTCAACTGTGGTGTATGAAGTTGTGAACTTCATTTCAAAATACCTCCATCCATTTTGAATGGCCATCCACTAGCAAAAGGAACAGAATGTCCATGAATGGGCCAACATAATCTACCTGTACTCTCACCCATGGCCCACCCGGCCAGTCCCAGGGGCACAAGGGAGCTGCAGCTGGTAATTTCTAGTATAACTGGCATTGGTCACATTTTTTGGCAACCATTTCTATATCCACATCGATGCCAGGCCACCAAACGTGGGTAGCATTTTCATTTTGGACATGCCCAAATGGGCGTAATACAATTCTTCAAGCAGTGATTCTCTTCCTGGTATGGGGACAACGACTCTCATTCTCAAAAGAATGACACCATCCTCGCAACCAGGCTCACCTTTCCTGAGCTGATAAGGCTTAATTTCCTCCCACGCTTTCTCATTCTGTCCAAAAAAGGACAAGCCTGGACAAACCTTGCAGCGAACTCGCCATGGTTCGCTGGAAGATGGCACAAGCTGACAAAACTCCAAATGGCAGTCGTGCATATTATCGGTATAACCCCTTATAAGCATTTATAGTGACATATCCTGTTGATGCACCATCCAGTTCTAACTGTTGGTAAGCATTTTCATGTCTAACTTAATATATGTCAAACCTCTAGCCAACTTGGCATTTGGATCTTCTATTTTGGGGATGGGGTATCTGTCTAATTTTGTGGCTTGATCTACTGTCAGCTTCTAATCTCCACAGATACGGATGGTCTTCTCTGGTTTGACTATCAGCACAATGGGTGCTTCCTACTCAGCAAACTGTACGGGCCTGATGATGCCCAAGTCCTCCAGTTGTTTTAGTTCTATCTCTACCTTCTCTACTAACGTATAGGACACAGATCTCGCTCTAAAAAATCTCGGGTCCACATGGATTTTTGCTTACAATCCTTTGATCATATCCAATTCCTCTTGGAACATATCTTGCCATTATTTTATGACATCATGTAGGCCCCCTTTTACAATTTAAAGATTCCAGCCATTTCAACTTGATCTCCTGGAGCCAATCACACCCTATTAAACTCGGTCCTTGGCTCAACATCACTGGCATTGGTAGCTGTGCAGATACTGGGCAGGCCCTGCTTGTTTTTACACTTGTGCCTCAAGTGTCCTTTACTTCCACACACAAAGCACTATGTTTCTCTAAATCTACACGTTTCTGGGGAGTGACTTCTCCCACACTGATTGTACACTGTGGGCGCAGTTCTTCCAAAAAATGACAAGGTCGTGATCTAACTGAATTGCAACAGAGTCCCGTATCGCCTGCGTTTAGCTGTGTGTTTCCTGGTGCTCACAGCGCCGAGAACGAACGCTATCGAACGGGACTTTGTTGCAATCTGGGGCCTCAGCAGGGAATGCCCCATCAAGGCCGCACTTAGTCCAGTGTCCTGCCCTGAAAAGCTCAGCTCACCAGAACCACTCTGTGCAGGAGGAGAGTGGGACGCCATTTATAAATGGCACCTCAAAATATCAATCCCCGGACCCACCTCACATGGGTAGGGGGTTGACGTGACCCCCGGACCCACCAAAGACCCAACTTATCTGTACGGGGGTCCTCAGCCCCTCCACACCCCACCTCACATGGGTAGGATACCGCTGGGCCTAATCCTGGTGCATAAACAATGCCAACTTGATATCCTGGCACTGCCAACCTGGTTCTGCCACCTGGGTGCCGGCCTAGCACTAAGATGCCCAGGTAGTACTGGCAGGGGCACTGCCAGGGTACCTGGCTGGCAGTGTGAGGGTGCCAGTTGGGAATGGAAGTTCCAACCCAATGTGCCTCAGCAGGATGTCAGGCCCTGCAGACGTTTGGCCCCAGCGTTCCCATTCAAGCTTAAAATAGCCAAAACAAATCAAATGTTTGAACTATTAATCAATAGTGTAGTACCAAAACACTTATCTATCGGAGTGTGATGTTTCATTAAAATGCTTATAATAAAGACATTACTGAAGCAATTTTCTGAAGGAGCCTCATGAGGACTGACAAATGCTGAAGCATATTACAGATTGCTGAACTTTTACATACCTATTGGATGAGACAGCAGCTATTAATAAGCAGCAAATGTCTGAGTTCTGGTAGATCTAATATCCATGGTTCACTAACTATATTATTATTTATTTACCATTTTAATAATTAATTTTCTAACATGCTTGATATCTGAAGTTATACTTTGGGGTGAAATTGAAAGTCACCATAGTCTCAGAGGACCATAGGCTGCTCTCCTGTTTGAGAGAGAGCGGATTGGTGGTGACTTAACTTGAGGGTCAACAAACCTCAGGCAAGGGACAAGGTTGAGAAGGCGGAGCCTTCATGAATAACGTCAGCTGGTGATTGAACCCATGCTGCTGGCATTGCTCTGCATCATAAACCAGCCGTTCAGCCAACTGAGCTAACCGACGTTTGGGGTAAAACTGAAACTAAAGGGAAGTTATATTGCAACTTTTTGCATTGATGCAATGTAGGGCTGAATTCACCGCTTTGCAACGCCGGCAGCAAGAACCGTGCTTGGGCAGAGAATCGCATGCAATGGAAAAATCGTGATTTGCGTGTGGCACCAATCACGTTGCAATGTGTCCTTTGCTGGCGGCGTCAATGAAGTTTGCACCCCGCACCGGTGAGCCCATGCAAACCCTTCATTTGCATGGAATTAAATATCGTTAGCAGCTTGGACACTTCATGTTCCACCCCTCCACGATGCTCCGCCCCTCTTAGGCAGAAATCTCATGGGTGCGAATTGGTGCAAGTATTTACAAGCAGATACTGGGAGTTATTGCTCCTGGTGAGGGGGGGGGGGGGGCGCGCTACAAAATCTCACAAAAAGCCTCAAAAACTGTCAGTCCTGTTGGGGAGTGTCCGCCCAGGCCAGTGGGAGTAGCGGGGAACAACCTGGTGCAGGTCCATGGACTCGGGGTACCCCCTTGGTAATGGGGTGACTTAGCTCAGACCGCCATTGCTGCAGTATGTGGATTTAAACGCACCCCTTTGGTGCTACTGACAGGCTCCTGGCAGCTTACACTGCTGACTGCTCACTTTGTCCTGTGAATGTTCAGCGAGAGTGTGAGAGCCCATCCAGACTACCCTTCTGGAAACCCTCTTACCCTAGCTGTTTCACAAAGAGGATGGGGACATGGCCAAGCTCAATCAGTGGCCCACCAGATGTTGGCACTCCTCAAAGGTGCTGCCCCACTACAGAGGAAGCAGGGAATTAGCAGAGTTCATCCCAACCAAAGGAATCCTCCCTGGTTCTCTGTCCCTCTCACGACAGAGGCTTCACCAGAGATTCCCACCCCTCAGGATCACAAGCTGTGTCCTCCTGGTGAGGCTGGCAGCACTGACTGCCTCTGCCACCACCTCCGAGGTACTGTTCAGGAGGGCGGACTTGAGTCTGCACCCCACCTTGAAAGGAGGGTGTTCCTCCTCGTTGACAAGGAACAGTGGGTACACCTTGGACTCCGAACTTGGTGGGGGGGGGGTGGGGTGTGCAGGTCTTCTCTGAGCCATCTCAGTGGCTGCATTGAGTGCACTCCAGCAGTCAGGCTTGTCGTGTTGGGTGTTCCGCTATTCAGATGAACCAACACGGTTGTAGATGGTACAACTCAGTTTTATTACTCTTAATAACAACATCTGTAAACCTATGACTGTGATTCGTAATTTACCCGTTAACCTGTGGACCTAGCCCTAACACTATCTTAATGAGGCACTGAGCACATGGTATATGTCTGAGTGGCACGCTGTGAGCTCTGTGCCCTGAGCTGTCTCCTGCTGGAATGAGCGGGAACTGTGGTGTTCCCCGTTTTTTAGTGCGTGTGCTCTCACTGGTGATTGGCTGTGATATTGCGTGTGTGTTGATTGGTCCGTTGATCTGTCCATCAGTGTGTATGTGTGTTTGCACCATGATATGTTTATCTGAATATCATGACAAGACTCTTTAGCACTAATTCGGGTCCCAGCGATTACACTGCCCACTGGGCTGAGAATTGCTTTCAATTCGCTTTGGCAAAGTGCTGAATTGTGGAACGGACAGTGCCCCCAATGGACAATGATGTGAATCGCACACCATTCAGTTCCAGTGGGAACACTAGTCTCCCAAATGGAGAATCCAGGATGCAGTCTCAGAACATGAGAAGTGGTGACAGGGCTCAGGATTCACCTGATCTGTTACCTGAGCTCACTAAATCTACCAGAATCATTTTCAGAATTATCTTTAGCTCAGTACGAAGACATATTTTGCAGTCAATAAATGAACTGTTCATCTACTTGGAAATTCCCCAAACGTTGCAGTGATCTATTTGAATGTTAAAAGAAAATTAATATAAACGAACATCTAAATGCCTCTTTTAACTTCTCGTTGGAAATGTCAGGAGATTTTAGCTACTTGATGTTAGTCTGGTCAATTTATAGAGTGGAAAAACTGTAACAGTTGATTGTTGCTCCACTGATGATAATAACAATGTTGAACCTAGTCTTTAAAGGGGTGGCGTTGTCATGGAGAAGTGTCTTGTCATTTGCCCTGTTTATATACTGAGGTGAGTAGGATGATAAGTAATGCAGTGACTTTGTCGCAACTGCAGTTAAAATTTCTGTTACATCTGAATTAGTGTTCTCGGAAAGTGATTAGTCTCTTCCTTCAATGTATTGCTTTAGCTTGTTAAATCTCAAATTCATCCTGTGTTAATACAAAACAGCTAGTTGCAAATTGTTGAATTATTTTGTTGCATATTTTACTAAATTAATAATGCTCAATGTGGTAGTCTGTGTCGAGGTATTACGGTACCTAGTAATACTGGAACACCATTGGTAGATATTGTATGTTTCCCATTGGTCAACTGTATGGTAGCTCCGCCCTGCAAGGCGGGGTATAAGAGCCTGTGCCGCCCCAGCAGCCTTCTTTCTGTACCTAAGCTGCTGGGGAAAACATCTAGCTTATTAAAGCCTTCAGTTGGACTACAACCTCGCATTAGTAGTCATTGATTGTGCATCAATTTAATAAGCTAGATTTAAAACGATGGAGCTCCGAATCAAGCTGGAGTGACTGCAACTCAGCCCCCACGCGGCAAACTCAGCTGCAATCTTCAAGCACTGGCTGGCGTGTTTTAACGGATATCTTGGATCGGCCAAAAACACACCCACGGGAGAACAGAAATTGCAAGTCCTGCACTCGATGATGAGGCCAGAAATTTACACCCTCATCGAGGACGCGGACGACTTCGATGCAACAATGGAGCTGCTAAAAGGACGTTATATTCACCCGGTAAACCAGGTGTACGCCCGACATCTGCTAGCGACGAGGCAACAAATCCCTGGGGAATCGCTGGAAGAATTCTACCGTGAGCTCCTGGTGTTGGGGAGAAACTACAGCTGCCCTTAAGTTTCGGCGAGCGACCACACAGAACTTTTGATCCGGGACGCTTTCGTTGCAGGTATGCTGTCCTCCCAGATCCGCCAGCGATTGCTGGCGAAAGACACCCTAGGCCTCAAGGAGGCACGGACCCTTGCCGGCTCCCTGGATGTGGCCTCCCGAAACGCCCGCGCTAACGTCCCCGACCGCACGGCAGCCCCCTGGGCAGCGTGGAACACCCCCCCCCCCCCCCCCCCCCCGCGGCCGACCCCGAGACATTGCCCACCCCCCCACAAGCTTGTGCTGCAAGATGGCCTGGTAACCCCGGGGGGCGCTGCTGCTATTTTTGCGGCCAGGCCAAGCACCCCCGGCAGCGCTGTCCAGCCCGCACATCCACCTGCAAGGGGTGCGGTAAAAAGGGCCACTTTGTGGCGGTATGCCAGGCCCTGCGGTCTCCGGTGGCGAATGTGGACCGCCACCACAATCCTCTCCACGGTCCCCGTGCGGTCGGCGGGCGCAGCCATCTTCCTCCTCCAGGGCCACGTGTGGCCTCTGGGTGCCGCCATCTTATCCCGCGGACGCCATGTGCGATGGATGGGCTCCGTCATATTGTGCACCCCCAGCCATGTGCGACCAATGGGCGCTGCCATCTTGGATGGACTCCCAGGACCCCAGCTCGGCTGACCTCACACCGCCCGAAGAGAACATTCAACTGCTGCCACGATTAGCCTCGGTGACCCTGGACCAGTCCCGGCTTCGAACACTCTCAACTGCTACAACAACGGTACTAATCAACGGGCACGAGACGTCCTGCTTAATCGACTCTGGGAGCACGGAGAGCGTCATACACCCCGACTCGGAAGGCGCTGTTCTCTCCCCGTCCACCCCGTTAATCAAAAAATCTCCCTGGCCTCCGGTTCCCACTCAGTAGAGATAAAGGGGTTTTGTGTAGCAAACCTCACGGTCCAGGGAAGGGAGTTTAAAAATTACCGGCTCTACGTCCTTCCCCACCTCTGCGTGGCCACACTCCTAGGGTTAGACTTCCAGTGCAACCTCCAAAGTCTATCTTTCAAATTTAGCGGCCCTATACCCCCCCTCACTGTCTGCAGCCTCGCGACCCTCAAGGTTGATCCGCCTTCCCTGTTTGCAAACCTCACCCCGGATTGCAAACCCGTCGCCACCAGGAGCAGACGGTACAGTGCCCAGGATCGGATCTTTATTAGGTCGGAGGTCCAAAGGCTACTGAGGGAAGGAGTCATTGAAGCTAGCAACAGTCACTGGAGAGCTCAAGTAGTGGTGGTAAAGACCGGGGAGAAGCATAGGATGGTCATCGACTACAGTCAGACCATCAACAGGTTTACACAGCTGGACGCATACCCTCTCCCCACATATCCGACCTGGTAATAAGGATCGTGCATTACAAGGTCTTCTCCACGGTGGATTTTAAGTCCCCCTACCACCAGCTCCCCATCCGCACTAGTGACCACAAGTACACTGCCTTCGAGGCAGATGGGCAGCTCTATCACTTCTTAAGGGTTCCTTTCGGTGTCACTAATGGGGTCTCGGTCTTCCAGCGCGAGATGGACCAAATGGTTGACCGGTACGGTTTACGGGCAACATTCCCGTATCTCGATAATGTCACCATCTGCGGCCACGACCAGCAGGACCATGACACCGAAAATTCCTCCAGACCGCAAAGATCCTTAACCTTACGTATAACAAGGATAAATGCGTGTTTAGCACCGATCGCCGAGCCATCCTCGGCTACGTAGTGCGAAATGAGTTATAGGCCCCGACCCTGAACGCATGCGCCCCCTTATGGAGTTCCCCCTCCCTCACTGCTTCAAGGCCCTGAAGCGCTGCCTAGGTTTTTTTTCTTACTATGCCCAGTGGGTCCCCAACTATGCGGACAAGGCCCGTCCCCTGATCCAATCCACAGTTTTTCCCGTCGATAGAGGCCCGCCAGGCCTTCAGCCGCATCAAAGCAGACATTGCAAAGGCCACGATGCATGCCATCGACGAGTCCCTCCCCTTCCAGGTCGAGAGCGACGCATCCGACGTAGCTCTGGCGGCCACCCTCAACCAAGCGGGCAGACCCGTGGCCTTCTTCTCACGTACCCTCCATGCTTCCGAAATCCGCCACTCCTCAGTCGAAAAGGAAGCCCAGGCCATAGTAGAAGCTGTGCGACATTGGAGGCATTACCTGGCCAGCAGGAGATTCACTCTCCTCACTGACCAACGGTCGGTCGCCTTCGATAATGCACAGCGGGGCAAGGTAAAAAACGATAAGATCTTGCGGTGGAGGATCGAACTCTCCACCTATAACTACGGGATCTTGTATCGTCCTGGGAAGCTAAACAAGCCTCCTGATGCCCTGTCCCGCGGCACATGTGCCAACGCACAAGTGGACCGCCTCCGAGCCCTCCATGAGGACCTCTGCCACCCGGGGGTCACTCGCTTCTTCCACTTTATCAAGACCCGCAACCTGCCCTACTCCATCGAGGAGGTCAGGACAGCCACTAGGAATTGCCAAATCTGCGCTGAGTGCAAACCGCATTTCTACAGGCCAGAGAAAGCCCACCTGATAAAGGCTTCCCGTCCCTTTGAACGCCTCAGTATGGACTTCAAAGGCCCCCTCCCCTCCACCGACCGCAACACGTACTTCCTGGACGTGATTGACGAGTACTCCCGGTTCCCATTCGCCATCCCCTGCCCCGACATGACCGCAACCACCGTCATCAAGGCCCTCCATAGCCTTCAGGCGGGGTATAAGAGCCCGTGCCGCCCCAGCAGCCTTCTTTCTGTACCTGCGCTGCTGGGGGAAACATCTAACTTATTAAAGCCTTCAGTTGGACTACAACCTCGCTTCAGTAGTCATTGATCGTGCATCACTCAATAATGTAAGCTCATATTTACAGAGCACCGGAGGCCGGAGAGAGAGCAAACTGGTGGGGAGCAGCTGATCAGAGCGGCGGGGAGACTATAAAAAGAGCAGTGCAGGGAACCTTTACTGAATCCGAAAGTGGAGCTTTTGAGGTGCGCGAGGCAAGAAGAAGCTGATTGTGTCAGTGGGGACAGGTGTGAGCCAGGGCAGGAGAGCCGGGGTATAAGTTGCAGTAGCACTACAATATAGGGTGAACACATCTGTGTGATATCACAGTAAGTGACTGGTAGGTGAGTCTTTCTCTCTTCTACCTTTCTGACTATGGGAGTGAAGGCTAGGTAGGGAAATCGAAATTGCAGAAAGTAAAGATTAATGGTATAAGAAAAAACAAATTTAAATTCTGAATTAAATAAATTCTAATTAGATAAAATAGGGATGCAGGGTTAGGTGATGTGTTGTAGCTGCGACATGTGGGAGCTGGTGGACCTCATTGTGGTTCATAGTGACCACATCTGTAGCAAATGTTGGCTGCTCGAAGAACTTCAGTTTAGAGTTAGTGAGCTGGAGTCTGTGCTTCAAACATTGCGACAGATCAGTTACCTGGATATAATGTTTCAGGAGACAGTGACACCCCTTAGATTAACTGCCTTAAATTCTGTCAATGGTCAGGGACAGGAGAGTGTGACTGCCAGTGAGGCAGGCAGAAGGATACACGGGATAGCACTGCAGGAGCCTCAGTCCTTGTCGCTGTCCAACAAATACGAGATTCTTGCTCCTTGTGTGGACAAGAGAGGGGACTGTAGGGAGGACGAGCAAACTGACCATGGCACCATGCTTCAAGGAGCTGCTCAAGTGGGGGGAAGAAAAGGCAAATGTAGTCATAGTTGGGGATCATAGAGTCAGGGGAATAGACACTGTTCTCTGTAGCCAGGATCGAGACTCTCCCTTAAGAAGGCAAACGGCATTTTGGCTTTATTGCAAAAGGGTTGGAGTTTAAAAATAGGGAGGTTTTGTTGTAATTGTACAAGGTGTTGGTGAGGCCTCACCTGGAATACTGAGTACAGTTTTGGTCCCTTTACCTAAAAAAGGATATAGTAACATTGAAGGCAGTCCAAAGGAGATTCACCAGGCTAATTCCTGGCATGAGACGGTTGTCCTATCAAGAGGGATTAAATAGTCTGGGTCTGTATTCCTTGGAGTTGAGAAGAGTGAGGGGTGATCTTATTCAAACATATAAGATCCTGAGGATTCCTGAAGGTCGATGGTGAGGTGTTTTCACTAGTAGGAGTGCTGAACAAGGGACATAGTTACAAGATAAATGGCCGGTTATTTAAAACTTTTTTTTTGTTTAAATTTAGAGTACCAATTAATTTTTTCCAATTAAGGGGCAATTTAGCATGGCCAATCTACCTGGCCTGCACATCTTTGGGTTGTGGGGGCGAAACCCACGCAAATATGGGGAGAATGTACAAAACTCCACACGGACAGTGATCCAGAGCCAGGATCGAACCTGGGACCTCGGCACCGTGAGGCAGCAATGCTAACCACTGTGCCACCATGCTGCCCTCGGTTATTTAAAACTGAGGTGCGTAGAAAGTTCTTCTCGCAGAGGGTGGTGAATCTCTGGGACTCTCTGCCCCGGAGGGTGGTGGTGACTGGATCATTAGAAGTATTTAAAGTGGAGGTGGATAAATATGTGATAGATCGAGGAATAAAGGACTATGGGGAAATAGCACAGAAAAGGAGCTGAGGCCGGCATAGATCAGTCATGATCGTATTGAAAAGCGGAGAAGGGTTGAAAGGACTGGTGCCCTGGGCGGTATTCTCTAATCCCGCGGCAGGGTGTCCACGCCGTTGTAAACGCTGTCGCGTTTTACGACGGTGTGAACGGGCCGCTGCCAGGACTAATTCTGGCCCCTACAGGGGGCCAGCATGGCCTTGGAGTGGTTCGCGCCGCTCCAGCTGCCGATCATGGCCCGAACTGTGCGCCGCGGGATCTGCGCGTGCGCAGTGGCGCCGACCCCGACGCAACATGGCGCAGGGCTACAGGAGCCGGCGTGTAGGAAAGGAGGCTCCCAGCTAGAGAGGCCGGCCCGCCGATTGGTGGGCTGATCACGGGCCAGGCCACATCGGAGCCACCCCCCCACCCTGGTGTCGGAGCCCCCCTCCCCCCCCCAACAGACCACCACCTGACCCTTCAACGCTGAGGTCCCGCCAGCTCAGAGCAGGTTAGAACGACGCCGTTGGGACTCATGTTTCTTTTCACGGCCGCTCGGCCCATGCGGGCTGGAGAATCGCGGGGGGGGGGGGGGGGGGGGGGGCGCATAGAGTGTTCCGCGACCAGCACTGCTCCAACTACGCCGGCGCCAATGGCGCCGATTCTCCGCTCTGCGGAGAATTTTGTTCCTTTTCAGAGGCAATTTAGCATGGCCAACCCACCTACCCTGCACATCTTTGGGTTGTGGTGGTGAGACCTACACAGACATGGGGAGAATGTGCAAACTCTACATCCATTGACAGTGACCTGGGCCGTGATCAAAACCAGGTTCTCAGCACCTTGAGGCAGCAGTGTTACCCACCGCGCCACCGTTTACTTGTTCTTCCCACATCTTCCATTACATAGGGTTACATGGGATATAGGGTACCGAAAAAGACCACTTGGCCCAACTAGACCATGCCACTGTCTATCTTTCACTCACGCCTCTTCCCATCTTTTATCTGAATTTATGATTGTATCCATATCTCCTTCTTCATATGTTTATCTAGCTTCCCCATAAACACATTTATTATTCACTTCAACCATTCTCTGTGGTAGCGGTTCCACAGTCTCACCTCTCTTTTGGTGAAGTAAGGTTGCGAACACTCCCGGAATGGTCGGGGGTCTATCGGATATTCTCTGGTCCACTGGGCTGGGAATCACGTGGGCGCGAATTGGTACAGGTCTTGACAAATGTGGCCTTGATGCTGTGCACCTCGCAATGGGCCAAGGGGGTAACTCTTTTAGGGAGTAGCTTCCAAAGTCCATTGGAGGGCCACCATTCCCTCCCACAAAGCAAGACTTGCCGACCCCACATTCATTAAACCCCCTCACCACCACCCCACAAGTTACCCTGCAATTAGACAGACGCCATCAGAGACTCCCCAAATTAGAGAAGCCCCCACCAGAGACCTTCCAAATGGAGAAACCCCTCATCAGAGACGTCATAATTTGAGAGATCCCCACCAGAGACCCCCATAAGAGAGACCCATTCCTGGAAGCCCCCCCATTAGAGAGACTCTGCCCAGAAACTATAGAGCACTCCAGACAGAGGCAGTGAAAAAAAAATCTTTGCTTTAAAGATCATCTGTGCAATATACCTGCTGGTTCTAGCTGAGGAAGTAGCACTTGTCAATTCCTGGAAAGAGAAAACAGTTATCTGCGTTTAAACCCCCTCATATCTTTGATCTGAAAGCCTTTCATTCATTTCTCTGTGAAATTGCTTTCACTAGGTTGTGGTTGATAGCTTCCACATACACCCAGCTGTCAGCATTGTTTTATTCATCTCCCTTCATTCTTGAGTGGTTTTGAAATACCGAACTGTGAAACAAACAGAAAGCACTTAACTGTCTTTGATGTGATCCAAGAGCTGTGAATCATAGCTAAATGTTTATAAACATTGTGGCTAGTTTCACAGGCAGGAGTCTCTCTTATGGGGTGCTTCCATGCAGGGATCTTTCTTATGAGAGGTGTCTGGTGGCAGTCTCTCCAATTATGGGGTCTCTGGTGGGTATTTTCTAATTAGGGAGTCTCTGGTGGAGTCGCTCTAATTAGGGGGTCTCTGGTGGGGGTCTCTCTTATTAGGGGTTTCTGGTGGGGTGTCGGTGGAGGGGTCGGGCCACCCTCATACTGTGAGGAGGGGGAGGGTGATCCAGAATATCCAAGTGGAGGGCATTGCAGGGTGGGGAGGCTTAATTGCATTACATGGGATCCAGCCACCGGACTTCGCTATTGGACCGCCTGCTCAAAATGGCGGACCGATAGCGTGATTCCCTTGGGAATCCCGAGGTATGCATAACTTTGCATGCCAAAGGATTGGGATGAGCTTCCTGGAGCGCAAATCAGGTGCAATTCAGTTCGGTGATCGGTCGGAGAAACCCTTTTTATGACTGAATCGGGGGCGGCGCCTGTTTTCGGATGCTCCACCCCCTCTAAAACGGCATCATCGGGGAGTACGCCGCACGCCGTTGAGACGGCCTCCCGAAAGCCCTCCCCCTATGCTCCACCCCCGACGGGCCGTGTTCAAGATGGCGCGGATCACCTGCGCTCTCAGTTTTCGTCAACCTCGCATGGCGGCTGCGGACTGTGTCCAGCGCTGCCACAGTCGGGGGGGGGGGCTTCAGCGAGGGCTGGGGGGGTCTGGTGTGGGGTGGTCCAGGGGTGACAAGGGAGGGTCCAGGGGGCACTATCTGGCTGACGCCATGTTGTATGGCGTGACTGCTGGTCATCGCTGTGCGCATGCGCAGCCACGGACCCGGCCATTCTCCGGACGTTTATGACACGGGAGCCGGGAGTTTTACCCGGTGCCATTGCTAGCCCCTCACTAGTCCCGGAATCGGTGAGGGTTCGGCACTGATTTTGGCATCGTAGAACGTCATAGTTCCCACGCTGGCGTCGGCACTTAGCCGCAAAAACGGAGAATCCAGCCCACAGTCTCATAAATGGAGAATCCTGCCCTCTCTCTCTTTGGGTGAGATCTTGCGGATGTCCACGACGGCGGGATCTTCCGGTTCCACCAACGGCACACCCTGCTGTGGGTTTCCTGGCAGCATGGAGTGGATTCAATGGGAAACCTGGCCAACGGCGGGCCACCTTCCACTGCCAGGAAACAAGCCATTGGGAGGCCAGAGAATCTCACCCGTTATCTTTTGGATGGGAGCTGATCCGAATGGGATTTTACTGTGAGTGGAGGAAAATATCAGGCTGACTGGAATTATAATCCAGGCATTTACTTGTTTTTCAAATTTCCACTTTTGGACAAGATGAACTTCAGGGTAGTTGACCAATATCCAGCTTTATTGCTAGTTTATTTATACAGAGCTGCAGGGAATGGACAATGTTGAGTCCTCAAGTTTGTCCTGTATAAAAGGGCTACATTTCCCATTCTGTCCAAACAGGAACATTCACAATCTTTCTCCAAGGATTTGTTTTCCTCTCTCAGAACCAGCTGGCTTTCCATGATGTCACTTACACTGATATCTCCTGGAATCTGTTCAGCCAAAGTTGACAACATGGGGTGCATTCCTTTCTTTTGAATTTCCTATTATATTATTTTCTAATGCAGAACCCCCCCCCCCACCCCCACTGTCACCTTCCTTACTGCGCAACTCCCCCCTTATCCCCAATTAAGCATCGGCTGGATGGGAAGAGTCGGAAGGTCTTCCTATTCAGAGGTCACTCACAGCCTCAACTGACATAGCCCCAGAATTCCTGCCTCACTGACTTTTGTCTGGGCGCTCCAGAAAGCGACTGTGGATGTTCACATTCTTTTACATGTTGTAATGAAGTTCCCACCAGTTACAGATCTCCTATCTGTTTGAAAACCAACCAAAATTTGGAGTAAAAACAGAAAATGCTGGATAAACCCAGCTGGTCTGGCAGCATCTGTGAAGTGAGAAACAGAGTTAACGTTTCGAGTTCGTATGACTTCTCTTTAGAATTTTGAACCTAATTTATACTCTTGTTATACCTTCTCCACACATTTGGGTCATAATGAAGAAGAAAATTGGCCCCTCAATGTTGGCACTAAATATGGCACAAGAAGTCCCATCCTTTCAAGTTGCAAAACTGTGCATTTTCCACAAACAGATTGTAGGAGCTACAAAAGCTGTCGTCTTAAAGAAGAAAAGTTAAATGAGCTCCACTCTATTTTGTTTGAAGTAACTTTAAAAGATGCATTCTAATTCCATCCATGGCAAAGCTATCCTCAAAACATTCGGAGTATTAGGTGGTGTACAGCGCCCCCTAGCAATTTTCAATTTAGGATCTTGATATTTTACTTTAAATGATATGAGTGTCCTGTAATTTTGACAAATTAAGTAATTGTTGAATGCACTCAAATATGAAGTGATAGGAATGAACTCTGTACTTTAATTCAAAAATAATATGAAGTGTTTTAGGCATTTTGATGTGGTAAGGCATGACATAAATGAGTTTATTATTCTCCTAGGTTGTTGAACTAATTTGTATAGCTTAATGCAAAATTTGTATAGCTTAATGCAAACTTCATTTGTGGAGGAGACTTTCGACTAATTCAAATCTACTGTGGTAGGAAGTAACCAGCAGAATTTATAGAAGTTCACTGATGGTAGGGTGGAATGATATTGGAAGCGCTTGTCAGTAGCCATAAAAAGCGATCTGCTAAATAAGAATTGACTGTGTTGCTGATATAACCACTGCCTCCTCTTAACATCACTGAGGTTATCTAGTGGATGGGCATTAATATGAAATTGATGGATCCTGTGCATTTTAAACTCACCAGTTTAAGTTAGGCACATTTTATTTATGTCAATATTAAAAATATGAAAATAGATAAGGACCTAATAATCGGAAGGCATAAAAACCCTCTTTTAGATATCTACTTTATAAAATTCTTTCCATATAGAGTTACTGTGGTGGAATATTATATGAAGCCAACGTTTTAAGAATAGGATTGTTGAAAGTGGGACTATAGTATAAGAACAAAGAACAAAGAAATGTACAGCACAGGAACAGGCCCTTTGGCCCTCCAAGCCCGTGCCGACCATGCTGCCCGACTAAACTACAATCTTGTACACTTCCTGGGTCCGTATCCTTCTATTCTCATCCTATTCATATATTTGTCAAGATGCCCCTTAAATGTCCCTATCGTCCCTGCTTCCACTACCTCCTCCAGTAGCGAGTTCCAGGCACCCACTACCCTCTGCGTAAAAAACTTGCCTCGTACATCTACTCTAAACCTTGCCCCTCTCACCTTAAACCTATGCCCCCTAGTAATTGACCCCTCTACCCTGGGGAAAAGCCTCTGACTATCCACTCTGTCTATGCCCCTCATAATTTTGTATACCTCTATCAGGTCTCCCCTCAACCTCCTTCGTTCCAGTGAGAACAAACCGAGTTTATTCAATCGCTCCTCATAGCTAATGCCCTCCATACCAGGCAACATTCTGGTAAATCTCTTCTGCACCCTCTCTAAAGCCTCCACATCCTTCTGGTAGTGTGGCGACCAGAATTGAACACTATACTCCAAGTGTGGCCTAACTAAGGTTCTATACAGCTGCAACATGACTTGCCAATTCTTATACTCAATGCCCCAGCCAATGAAGGCAAGCATGCCGTATGCCTTCTTGACTACCTTCTCCACCTGTGTTGCCCCTTTCAATGACCTGTGGACCTGTACTCCTAGATCTCTTTGACTTTCAATACTCTTGAGGGTTCTTCCATTCACTGTATATTCCCTACCTGCATTAGACCTTCCAAAATGCATTACCTCACATTTGTCCGGATTAAACTCCATCTGCCATCTCTCCGCCCAAGTCTCCAGACAATCTAAATCCTGCTGTATCCTCCGACAGTCCTCATCGCTATCCGCAATTCCACCAACCTTTGTGTCGTCTGCAAACTTACTAATCAGACCAGTTACATTTTCCTCCAAATCATTTATATATACTACAAAGAGCAAAGGTCCCAGCACTGATCCCTGTGGAACACCACTGGTCACAGCCCTCCAATTAGAAAAGCATCCCTCCATTGCTACTCTCTGCCTTCTATGGCCTAGCCAGTTCTGTATCCACCTTGCCAGCTCACCCCTGATCCCGTGTGACTTCACCTTTTGTACTAGTCTACCATGAGGGACCTTGTCAAAGGCCTTACTGAAGTCACTCTTAGTGCATAGGAAATTACCTGATAGAGGTATTATAAGGAGAACTTGGTTGATATAGTTTCATGTATATAATTAATCAACGATGTACAGAGCTACGTACTACAAAATGAGAGAATTATTTCCTATGCACTAAGGTGATGTTTCCTCCTGTTAATTCTATTCAATTGTACTTTACAGTGTCACTGTTCTTGTCTTATCCAATCCGACCCATTTGAAATCATGTGTATCCTTTGTTCCACACATAATATAGAATATTTCTAATGGTAAATATAGGGAGCACCCATTTTGAGTTTCTGGAGCCAGAAGGACCCTATGTGACTTTCAACATAATATCACATGAGTGCTCCAGTGATTTTTTTGGTGAAATCTATGTCAGTGCCTTGTGTGAATTCAAATGCAAAAAGGAAGATGATGCACATTTAGAACTAAATGATATCCCAGGTCAGACCACAGAACTCCACATGCACTATTTTGAATGGCTGAACTGCACACAAATGTGCAATATTTAATGCCCTTACTATGGCAAGTATGGTGGTGGAGGGTATTCATCAGGTGGCCGATGTGAATCCCACTGCCTTCCTGTCTCATCCCCGCTTACGTTGGTGGCGGGAAGGTCATTAGATGGCTTTCTTGCCTTGCTGCCAATTGAGGCCCTTAAGTAGGCAATTAATGCTTACTTAAGAACTTCATCGCACTGCTGCTGGTATTAACCCACTGGTGGACAGGTGCTTCGCTATGTGGGGAGCACTACAAGCAAACTCATGTTGGGTTGCTTGCAGGCTCCTGGGTGTTTGTCTCTTGTGCAAAAGCACTCTGTGTCTAATCGAAAGACCTTGGCTGCAGAACCCCATCCCCTGACCAACCACCCCAGCCCTGCCATCAATTGCTTGTGGTCAGGGATTCGGTAATGATACTAGGCCCCGTGTAGGTGTCATTCGTGCAGCAGTCATTACCTCCCTGGTAGTGAGATCAATTAATAGAGTTTCTGGCTTCTGATTGGTTGGCAGCTTTCAGCAGACATGATCTCTGTCTCCCCCGGTGTCCTTGATCCTGGTATGGCTTGCCGTTGACCAGTTAAGTGTCTTAATGGTATTTAATTCAGTGGGACTTCCCCAAAAGAGGTGATCGGCTCTCCAGCCAATAGGTGGGACACTACTTGCCCCCATTAAAACCAGCCCAATTTTTCTACACATAGCGCATCAGTAAATGAAAATTTCTCCATTGATATGGGTAATATTGGTGGCCCCATTTTGATAAGCTTTTCTTGTTTACTTGAGGGAATAGACATCTCCAAAAACAATAACACCGGAAGACTGTGATTAAAAAACTTTTGCTTTTCCCTCACAGCCAGCAGTAGCTAATCGTCTGTTATCGAGAACATCCTCAGTGTAAGTATGAGAGAGGACCCTCGGGAGGAGAGACAAAATGGGAAGGACGCATTTAAAACAAACAAGATAATTAGCTCCAGGTTTTGAAGTGCATATTAATTTGTTTAGTATCGTTTACTTTAAGGGCATAAAGCATTTTTGAAATATTGCTGTTATCTGTGACCAACATTTGGATATAACGTTGTTTCAGTGATATGCAGCTTATGTCATTATTATTCCATGATTTGCAATAACTGCCATTAAACCTTTAAAAACAATCCACGGGGGCAACATTAAAAAACATTGTGGAATATGGACAGCGCAATACAGCATTTATTGTTTATCCTCAATTGCCCTTGAGAAGGTGATGGTGTGCTGCCTATGGCTATGACAAAAATAAACTTTCCCTCTTTCTCCTTCTCGACCTGTCTGCAGCTTTTGACATGGTTGTCAACACCATCCTCTCCAATGCCTCCTCACTGCCATCTAGCTGGGTGGAACTGCTCTCACCTGGTTTCATTCTTATCTATCTAATCATAGCCAGAGAACCACTTGCTATGGTATCTCTTTCTGCTCCCGCACTGCTCCCTCTGGTGTCCTCCAACGATCTATCCTTGGCTCCTTCCTTTTTCTTAACCACATGTTGCCCCTCAGGAACATCACCTGAATGCACAGCATTACCTTTCACAGAGTCGCTGACAACACCCAGCTGTACCTCACCACCACCCCTTAATTCCACTATATTTGATAATTTATCAAACTGCCTGTCTGACATCCAGGACTGAATAAGCAAAAAGTTTCTTCAATTAAATATCGGGAAGACTGAATCCATTGTTTTTGATCCCCGTTCCAAACTCGATTTTCTTGTTCCTGACTTCATCCATCTCACTGGCAGCAGTCTGAGATTAAAGCAGTCTGTTCATAACCTTGACCCTGGGATGAGTTTCTGATCTCATGGGCGCGATTCTCCGACCCCCCACCGGGTCGGAGAATCGCCGGGGGCTGGCGTGAATCCCGCCCCCGCCGTGTCCCAAATTCTCCGCCACCAGAGATTCGGCGGGGGCGGGAATCGCGCCAGCCGGCGTGGATTGAACCACCTTTTGAACGGCGGGACAAGGCGGCACGGGCGGGCTCCGGGATCCTGGGGGGGGGGGGGCACGGGGCGATCTGGCCCCGGGAGGTGCCCCCACGGTGGCCTGGCCCGCGATCGGGGCCCACCGATCCGCGGGCGGGCCTGTGCCGTGGGGGAACTCTTTTCCTTCCGCCTTCACCATGGTCTTCATTATGGCGGAAGAGACCCCCTCCACTGCGCATGCGCGGGGATGCCGTGAGCGGCCGCTGGCACTCCCGTGCATGCGTCACACAGCAAAGTCATTTCCGCGCCAGCTGGCGTGGCGCCAAAGGCCTTTCCCGCCGGCCGGCGGGGCGGAAATCACTCCGGCGCGGGCCTAGCCCCTCAAGGTGAGGGCTCGGCCCCTCAAGATGCAGAAAATTCCACACCTTTGGGGCGGTGCGATGCTGGACTGATTCGCGCCGTTTTTGGCACCGGTCGGCGGACATCGCGCCGATTGCGGAGAATCCCGCCCCATATTCACAACATCAATAGGACCACCTATTTCCACCTCTGTAAGATCGTTCGACATCCTCCCTGTATCAGCTCATCTGTTACTGAAACCCTCATTCATGCCTTTGTTATCTCTAGATTTGAGTATTCCAAGACAATCCTGGCTGAGATCTCACATTCTACCCTTGGTTAACTTGAGGTTATCCAAAACACTGCCTCCCTGTCTTAACTTGCACCTGTTCACTTACCACACTTGTGCTCAGTGATCTACACTGGCTCATGGTCAAATAATGCCTTGATTTTTAGATTTTCGGCCGCGATTCAGCGGCATGAAACAAAGTGCACTGTCGGGAGTGTTTGGCGGGGTATTTCTCGTCGGCTGCAGCGCTGAGATTCACCTTGCTATTCACCAGCACTTTGCCGGTTTTTTGGGCCTCAGGGAGTTTCGCCCCATAGAGGCCACACTTTAGTGGATTTCCTGCACTGGTGAGCTGAGCTCGCCAGCAGGACCGGCTCCTCACAGTACGGCTGTCCCGATCTCTACACGCTTCTTTTCAGGAACCCTCGTTTTCATCCCTGCAAACTTATCATGGCCCCTGGAATCCCCCCTCAACCCCCTCTAATGGGCAAGGCCCCGACCCCAGTTACCGACCCCTTGCAGTGTTAGCCAGGCACCCGGGCAGCATGGCACTGCCAGGGTGCCAGCACGCAGTGCAAAGCTGCCCACATGCTGCGGAAATGCCAGGGTACTACCTTGCCCCGCCCCTGACCACCCGGGGGTCTTTAATGGTAGCGAGACCGCCTGAGCTGCTGTCAGCTCTGTTCCACGTTTATGGAAACCAGTGCCTGGTCGAGGTCTTGTAGGTGTGGCCATTGACTCCTGGGTGCTGGGTGAAAGTGGCATCCAGGTATTTAAATGAGCATAATAGCTAATTTAAATATGCTGATCTGAATCACGCCCAGTGAGGGCGAGATCCTTTTCGCAATGGGTGCAGCCAATCAGGTGACTCACAATTGGCCCGGCACCCAGTGTGAACCCTGATTTGGGGTCTCGCGGGATTCAGCCGTTGCGCCCGGTGGCTTAATCGCGCCCTTCATCCTTGTTTTCAACTTTCTCCCTGGGCTCGATCTTTCCTATCTCTGTTGTCTCCTCCAGTCCCATAACCCTCCATGGGGCGGGATTCTCCACTCCCACGCCGAAGTGGCCGCGTGTCGTGAACGCCGTCGAGGTTCACGACGGCGCGGAACGGCCCCGTTCCCGACCGATTCAGGCCCTGACAATGGGCCAGGATCGGGGCCGCGTCATCTACACGCGCCAGGCCTTGTCGCCCGCGTAAAAGCGGCGCCGCATAGATGACGCGGCCGGCGCCGCATAACGGGCGTCATCCGCGCATGCGCGGGTTGGCCGGCGCCAACCCGCGCATGCGTGGTTGCCGTCCTCTCTAAGTCCGTCCCGCAAGAAGATGGGGGACGGATCTTGCGGGGCCGCGGAAGGAAGGAGGTCCTCCTTCAGAGAGGACGGCCCGACGATCGGTGGGCACCAATCACGGGCCACCCCACATTCCAGGTGAAGCCCGGTGCAGAATCCCCCCTTGCCCCCCCACAGGCCGCCCCCCAGCGTTCACGCACCGCCCACGACTGCAGCGACCAGGTGTGGACGGCGCTGGGGGGAACCCGCCGTTTTGGCCTGGCCGCTCGGCCCATCCGGGCCTCAGAATAGCGGGGGTGCCGGAGAATCGCCATTTTGGGTGTCTCCGGCGATTCTCCGGCCCGCGAAACTTGACCGGGCCGTTCCCGCCGCTTGGGAGAATCGCGGGAGGGCGTCGGACCGGCGTCCCCGGAAATTTTGGCGGCCCAGGCGATTCTCCCAACCGGCGTGGGAGTGGAGAATCGCGCCCATGATATCTGCATTCCTTTAATTCAGCATCCACAATTTTAGTCACTCCATTGGTGGTTGCACCTTCAGTTACCTAGGCTCTGGAATATCATCCTCACATTTCTCAGTCTCTCTCTCCCCCGCGCTTTCTTCCTGTAAAATGCTGCTTACAAACTCTTTATGTGGCTAGGTATCATACTTTGTTTTATAATGCTCCAATGATGTGCCTTGGGACATTTTATTACATTAAAGATGCTATATAAATACAAGTTATTGTTGCTGCCTGAACTGCTATAATCTGTGTATAGGTACACCCACAGGACTATTGAGGAGGGAGTTCCAGGATTTTGACCTAGCAACGGTGAAGGTACGACAATATATTTCCAAGTCAGGAGTGTCATGGGAGTATCCCTTTAAGAAATGTTTTTGTCTTATCACATGGCTTCATAGATGTCTTTGTGTGGGTGGAGCTGGGCTGTGGCTCTGGGGTTTACTTTTGTTTTGAGTTTGGACTGGTTTTGAACTGCATAGGTTGAAAGAAGTGTCTATCTTCATTTTAAAAGCTGTTTCCAGACTATTTGTTAATTTAGCAGAGATAATTGCTTTCTGGAAGGCATTCAAACCTACTGTTTGGAAAGGGGAACAAGAGTATCAATAACAAGTCTTATACCAGTAAGAATACCGTGTGCTGGGTTTCTGTTTTTACTTGGATTTTGTTATTGAATTTGAGCAGTTAAGGGGGAATTCATTAGGGGTTATACATAGATTATTGTAATGGTGTGGGGTCTTTATGTTTGTAGTTTATAAAAATTCTTACTGTGTGTGTTTACAAGGATGTTAACTAAATTTGTAGAATAAAGCTTGTTTTTTTGATTAAAAGTGCCAAAGAACTCTGTTGAATAACACCTGAAAGGCAGGCTCTTTAGCTCATCGTAACCAAAATCAATAAACAGTTATAGGTCAGGTGAACTCCATAATACACTTTGGTATTTTCTAAACCCTGGCCCATAACAGTCGTGACTGTCTTGGAGGGGAACTTGCAAATGGTGATGTCTTTGTACATCTCGGTGGTAGAGGTCACTGGTTTGGACGTTGTTGAAGTTGTTGCAGTGCATGCTGCAGATGGTACACACGGCAGCCAAGATATGCTGGTGCTGAAGGGAGTGAATGTTTTACGGTGGTGGTCTAGTAAAAACCTTTTTCATATTATATAGACAGTACAACTATTGTATTAATCTGCATATAAACTATGGAACATGACTTTTCCCATTCAAAATTTTCTAAAGCAATCAGAATGATTCCTTTATGGATCTGATTAGTTGTCACCTCAATGCTAATTATAGGAAGAAAAGCCGATTACAATTATCCTGAAACATCCTCAGACAGAACACAGCAATGATTTCTTCAATGATTTTTACAGGAGCTCTTTGTACAAATTGAAACCGGTTTTAAAGATCAGCCATTGACAATCTTTCACGAGGTGTTTTGTCGTGCCAACCTTAACATTGAACTGCTGATTCACATTTGCTCATTTGAAAACAAAATCTGAATCCAGTCCTAAATGCGATCAATTTCAATTGAAGTGGATTTTAATTTGTTTAGTATAGTTCACTCTCGGGGCATAAAGCATTTTTGAAATATTGCTGTTATCTGTGATCAACATTTGGATATAATGCTGTTTCAGTGATATGCAGTTTATGTTATTATTATTTCATGATTTCAGTGAGTATCTGAAATGTATGACTCTTTTTTGTGAAGCTAACAAGCCTGATTCTAGCTATCTAGTAGAATGATGACCAAAAAGAATTTTTCTGAAATATCATTTGCTTTATGTTGCATGAATTTCTCTGGTTGCTGAATGCTCTTGAAGGTTAGTGATATTGTTTGTTTTTACAAGTACTTTTTTGCCAGTCTTTTTCTTTGCTAGTATGGTAAAAGCCATTAAAAATTATGGACACAAAGGGAAGATCTTAACAGGACATATATGCATGGTGAATAAGGTGGTGATGGGTGCGGAACTGATTTGTCACAAAGCAAGCTGTACTGTGGGCTCCTTAACTCAGCCACTCGGCATTAGCATCCTGCTTCCGGATTTCCCGATCAATCAGAGAGGGCTGGCAGAAGATGTGCCAAGTCACTAGGAAGGTAAAGGGCCTCCAGCAGGGGTCAGAATGGCTGAACTGTACATTTATTCCTGTAGCTTCAGCAACCATGGGAATGAAAAGGAGACCTAGAAAGGCTGCCCTCACCCCGGCTCCTAGAAATACAGCCTGCTACTTGGAGATACAACTGTGAGATCTAAGGGACTGATGTGAGGAGATGTTTGCCAATGGTCGGAGAAAGATGTCAGCCTTTCAAACCAAGCAGATGTAAATGCCAGTGGCTGGAGAAGCAAGCAGCAGAACGTGGTCCTTTGAACATAGAAATTAGGAGCAGAAGTAGGCAATCCAGCCCTTCGAGCCTGCTCCGCCATTCAATCAGATCATGGCTGATCTCTTCCTGGTCTCAAAACCACCTCCCTACCTGTTCTACATATCACTTCAACCCATTTTCTAAAAATCTTAAATGTATCTATCTCCCTATTGAAACCATTTAATGATTTGGACTCCACCGCAATATGAGGCAGCGAGTTCCACAAATTCACCAAGAAGTAGTGCCTCCTCATCTCAGTTTTAAATCTACTGCCTCTCAACCTATATATGACCTCTCGCTCTAGATTTCCCTGCAAGAGCGAACATTTGGTCTACATAGACTTTATAAATCCCTTCTAGTATTTTATATACTTTGATCTGATCTCCTCTCATCCTTCTAAACTCCAGCGAGTATAAGGCCAAACTGTTTAATCTCCTCATACATCAGCCCCTTCATCACCGGAAATAATCTGGCGAACCTCCTCTGAACTGCTTCAAATGCCACCACATCCTTCCTCAAACAAGGAGACCAAAACTGGATGCAATACTCCAGATGTGGTCTCACCAACACCCTATACAATTGCTAAATTCTCTTCTCCACTCCAGTCCTTTTGAATAAATGCTAACATTCCATTTGCCTTTCTTATTGCATTTTGTACCTACATACAGACTTCCTGTGATTCATGAACAAAAAAACCCAGATCCCTCTGCCCAGACACTGCTTTCCATTTAGTTAATAATTTGCCTGGCTATTTTTCGGCCGAAATGGATAACCTCACACTTATCCACATAAATTCCATCTGCCAAATTTTGGCCCTATCTCCTGGCCTATCTATATCTGTAAAATCTGTATCTCCTCTTTCCCACCTATTTTAGTATCATCCGCAAACTTTGCTATGTGACACCCTGTCCCTGCTTACGTTCATTTATATAGATTATAAACAGTTGAGGTCTGAGGTCTGAATCCTGTGGATGAGCATGATTTACCCTTCATAAAACCATGCTGACATAGGTGGATTAAGCTTTGTCTTTCCAAATGTGCAGTCATCTCCTCCTTCATGATTGATTCCAGCAACTTCCCCACCACAGAGGTCAAGCTAACCGGTCTATAGTTTCCTACTTTTTGCCCCTCTCCCTTTTTGAATAGGGGAGTTACATTAGCGTGTTTCCAATCCACCGGGACATTTCCAGAATCCAGGGAATTCTGAAATATCATAAGCAAGCATCCGCTATCTCTGCTGCCACCTCTTTTAATATCCTAGGTGCAGGCCATCAGGTCCCAGAGATTTATCTGCCTTTAATCCCATTAGTTTATTCAATACCTTCTCCCTAGGGATGGTTATTGCACTAAGTTCCTCTGCAATAACTGCAGTTCTTGGAAAATGTTTATTATCTTCTACCATGAAGACAGAGGCAAAATATTGGTTCAGTGCCTGCGTCATCTCTGTGTTCCCCATTATTATCTCACCAGTATCATCCTCTAAAGGGCCAACCTTTACTTTAGCTATTCTCTTTCATAGAATTTACAGTGCAGAAGGAGGCCATTCGGCCCATCGAGTCTGCACCGGCTCTTGGAAAGAGCACCCAATCCAAGCCCACCCTTCCACCCTATCCCCATAACCCAGTAACCCCACCCAACACTAAGGGCAATTTTGAACATTAAGGGCAATTTTAACAGGGCCAATCCACCTAACCTGCACATCTTTGGACTGTGGGAGGAAACCGGAGCACCCGGAGGAAACCCACGCACACACGGGAAGAACGTGCAGACTCTGCACAGACAGTGACCCAAGTTGGGAATCGAACCTGGGACCCTGGAGCTGTGAAGCAGTTGTGCTAACCACTATGCTACTGTGCTGCCCTCTTCCTCTTTAAATACTTATAGATAGATGCCTTTGGTATCAATGTTTATGTTTTCTGCTAGTTTCCTTTTGTAGTTCTCTTAGCTTTTTTGATTCTATTTTTAGTAGCTTTTTGCTGACCCCTAAAGCTCTCCCAATCCTCCAGCTTACCACCAGCTTTTGCTGTATGGTATGTCCTAGTTTTTGCCTTTATGTCCTCCTTGACTTTCTTGTTTAGCCATGGAATGTTTTTCTCCCTTTTACAAATTCCTCTACCTCTCAGGAATGTACTTTAACTGAGCGGTCTTTAATATCTCCCTGAATATCCGGCTCAACTGTCCGACCTCAATTATTTGTGTCCAGTTTACTTGGGCTAATTCTTTCCTCAGGCCTGTATAATTTCTGCCCACTCTAAAACTGGAGTATGGCACTCTGTCCTGGCCCCGGAACAGGCCCCGGAATGTGGCGACTAGGGGCTTTTCACAGTGACTTCATTTGAAGCCTACTTGTGACAATAAGCGATATTCATTTTTCATTCATCTGAATTTGAAATTCTAGTATGCTGTGATCACTCTTTCCAAGAGGATACTTAACGACAAGACTATTTATCAACCCTTCTTCATTACTAAATCTAAAATAGCCTGCTCCCTGGTAGGTTCCATACCATATTGATCCAAGAAACAATCCTTCATGCACTCTATGAAATCTCCCTCTAGGCTACCCTTGCCAATTTGATTAATCCAGTCAATATGCATGTAAAATGAAAATGAATAGAATGCGTCAAGAGAGTCAAAGACCTCAGGAGTACAGGTCAGCTGAGTAACATAATACTTCCAGGTGTCAAACCCCAAACATTCCCAGCATTCTCCTCCTCAGGCCACATACTTTGCAGCTCCACTCACCCTCCTCTCCAGGTCTCTCCTCACATTCCCATTTCATTCCTCTACCCAGGGACCTCCTCACATCCCCATCTGAACAGCTTGCACTCACAGTCACCCTTATCTATTGTGTCATATCAGACCGATGGCAACACTTTGCTTTCTCTCCTTACATGAAAGGAGAGCCCTTCAGCGATAGCCACTTTGAAGGTCATTGTCAATCTGTAGGTGGCATGGTGGCACAGGAGATAGCAATGCTGCCTCACAGGGACCCTGGTTCAATTCCGGCCTCGGGTGACTCTGTGTGGAGTTTACACTTTCTCCTTGTGTCTGTGTGGGTTTCCTCCGGATGATCCAGTTTCCTCCCACAGTCCAAAAATGTGCAGGTTAGGTGCATTAGCCATGATCAATTGCCCCTTAGTAAAGGTTAGGTTAGGTGGGGTTACTGGGGTAAGGGGATAGGGTGGGAGCCTGTTCCTAGGTAGGGTACCCCTTCATAGGGTTGGTGCAGGCTTGATGGGCCAAATGGCCTCCTTCTGCACTATGAATCTGGTTCACTGAGAAGAAGGTGACCCGCTGTGAAAGCCTGAGCCTTCTAAGATACTGGTGCTCACACCCATTGAGAGAGCTGATCCTCTACCTGTAGACACTGTTTTGGTTTCCATTCCTTCGAGCTGAATCTCAGAGTCCATTTCTTTCACCTGTGGAGTAGCATGTGGCTAAGGAGAAGGCAGCTGGTGCTGCTGCTAATGTTGTTCCTCTTGTTCATTATTAGATATCTAAGGTAGCGCTGAATAAACTCTTTCAATGCTGCTATGAAGGCTGACTGCAGCAGAGTGCGAAATAAAGTGAGTGAGGTCCAAGGCTGGTGAAAAGAGGATGGTAATATTTGTCAAGCAGTAGGAACACACTCACAGAGGAAGTGCTATGAGCACCAGTCTCTCACCTAGGCAAGGTTGCAACTAATCAGTTTCACTTTTTCTACGGCTTCCCGTAGAAAGGTCAGTGTTCTTCAAACTTTTTTTCTGGGGACCCATTTTTACTAACCGGCCAACCTTCGGGACCCAACCCGGCCGACCTTCGCAACCCACGCCGGTCAACCTGCGTGAGCCACCATTTTCTCTGACCTTGTTTGCTGCTAACGAAAATGGAGGAAATGGTTTTGGGTCCTTTTGGCCCTCGTACACGCTCCTCCAATGCAACCTGTTGGATGAGGGTGAAGCCTTCCGGTATCGGAAAGTATGGAGTCTCCATCTGTCCAAAGTTTTGCAATTTTTTCCTGTAAAGTTTTATCAAATAAAACCCCTCCGAACTTGTAAAAAAAATTAAAAATAAAATGAATAAAATAAATGAAAAAAAAAAGAATAAAACTCCCCCGAACCCGGCACGCATGCGCATAGTTTTGCATCTTCGCGGCCATTTTGAAGGCAGCTTTCAGCCGACGTTATTACCAGCCAGCTGCCGCGGCTGTTGCGCGCAGATTTGCGCGATCGGAAGCGCCGCGACGGACGGCTCCGCGACCCTCACGACGCCTGCCCGCGACCCACCCACGGGTCGTGCCTCCGAGTTTGACAGCAGGAAAGATCAAAATGTTAAAGAATCTCCTCAGCAAATTTGCAGGCTCTTCGTGGGGGTGCAGATGCTCAAACCTCAAGGCCCTCAGAAATTTGGCATGTCTGCATCGATTCTCACAAACCTCTACAGATATGCCATAGAGAGCATCACAGTTTGGTATGGCAACTGCTCGGCCCAAGATCGCAAGAAACTGCAGAGTGTGGTGAACTCAGAACAACGCATCACACAAGCTTGCCACCCTCCCATTGATTCTGTCTACACCTCCCACTGCCTCAGAAAGGCAGACAGCATTATCAGAGACCCCTCACACCCAGGCTTTGCCCTCTTCCAGACCCTTCCATCAGGCAGAAGATACAGAAGTCTGAATACCTGCACATCCAGACATAGGAACAGCTTCTTCCCCACAGCTACTAGACTCCTCAACGACTATCCCTCAAACTGATCTGTTCCTTGTAAGAACACTGTTCACAATGCCCTATGCTGCTCTTGCTCATGTATTTGCTTTGTTTGGCCCCTTGTTCCGCACTGTAACCAATCACTATTTGTCGATGTACTTTATCGATTATTCTTTTTGTCTACTGTGTACGTTCCCTTGGCCGCAGAAAAATACTTTCACTCTACTTTATACACACATTAATCCCCACTCTTTGCTTTCTATTAATTAACCAATCCTCTATCCATGCTACTACTTTACCCTTAATGCCATGCATCTTTATCTTATGCAGCAATCTTTTGTGTGGCATTGCCTACATCACACCAGTGGCTACAACTCAAAAGTACTTAATTGGCTGAAAAGCGAATTGGAGCATCATGTAAGGTGCTGCATAAATGTGGGTTGAGTCATTTTTTTCATTACATCTGCATGCAGTCAGCAGAGTGATTGTAGCAGTGGTGAAATTGGAGGCTCAAAGCTGATTCACTAAGCATAATCACAGAGCAACCAACTGATGCTAGGAAAGTGGCTACAAAGAAATCATATTTACAAAAACATTTCAACCCCAATGTCTGGCCAACATCCCGCAAACAACCCCCCTCTAATTTTCCACCCCAACCTCTCCACAAATTTCTCTAAATTTCCCTCCAACCTTTCGCAACCCTTCTTCAATGTCCGCCACCCCCAACCTTGTGCCCAATCTCCCTCTAATCTCCCCCGCCAACCTGTCCCCAACCCTCCACCTCCAACCTTCCTCCAACCCCCCCTCCAACCTCCTGCCCAAGCTCCTTCTAATCTCCCCTCCAACCTGTCCCCAACCCTCCACCTCCAGCCTCACTCCAACCCCCTCCAATCTCCCCTACAATGGCCCTCCAACCTCCCTAGGTGGCAAGGTGGCACAGTGGTTAGCACTGCTGCCACGCAGTGCCAGGGACCTGGGTTCAATTCTGATCGTATGGAGTTTTGTACTTTCTCCCCGTATCTGCATGGGTTTCCTCTGGGTGCTCACCCAAACCTCTCCAATCTACATCCAACTCCCCTCCATCTCCCCCAAACCCCCCAACCTACACCTCAACCCCCAACCCGACCTCCCTCCACACCACACCCCCTACACACACACAAACAACCTCTAATTGATTCTGAAATTACAGGGGTTTGGCTTACCATTTTTAAAGGAAGGAAACGCATTGCTGCTGCTTCATGGATAGCTTCGTGGTTTTTGGTGGGCCTTTCTGAAATAAATTGGAACCACAAAGCTGCCCGAAGGTCGGAAGGTGCAACGCAGCAACTCAATGAAATTGATCAAATACTGACAGACTGGCTTTTTTAAAAAATGGAACTCGGCCTGACAGATCCATGTTTTTAAGCCGGTCTTCCAGGTTTGCAACATTGGTGAGGATCTCTGTTTAGAACAGTGAGCCCAGGCAACCTCTAGCCCCCGAAGTCTGGTGTTTGGCACCATCTGCACCCACCTCTCCTGGGCCCTACTCTTGGGTAAGACAAGTACCCTATTATTGGCTTGGATATTATGCCAAGCTGATTCAGGACATTCTTCCAAATGCCACTAATTTTGATGGCATCAGCATCGGAGGTCCCAAGTGGACACCTCCCTTCACTTAAGGTAGATGCTTCCTCCTCACAAAGTTTCACCCTTACTGGTCATTTTAGAGACGAGCGGCATTGGCTGAATGGAAGGACCCATTTACAATGTCTATGCTCTCATGCCTGTCCAGATGAAGATTATTTTTCTGGTCAGTTGGTCTTGTTGCAGCAGGTCCAAACTGTCACATAGGGTAATAAAACTGTAGTATTTCAAAATGGCAAGGATTATATGGCAGTCAATCTTGTGCCAGTTATGTTGGCATATTTCTTCTACTTGAAAAGGTTTTACAATGAGCAAAACCCTCAGCTGCCATGCAATTTCCCCAATTCTGCTGTGGCCAGATTTCCACAATACTAGGGAAATGGAGGAGTGATGGATAAGCACACTTATACATGATCAGTTGTTTAAAAGCTTTGAATGACTTTTGTCCACGTTTCTAAATCTCATACTCTGCGTAATTCATCCCATACAGTTTGGTCAGCTCAGAATTCTTTCCGGAGTGAGGTTTGTACATCCAATGCCAAATATTGTTGAATCGAAGGCAGCTTTGTGCCACATCTATCGGGAAGAGGAATGAAATTGGCTTGATTTCTTTTTTAATCACCTGCGAAAGAAGACATTTATCCCACCTTCAAGGGGAGACTTTTGTTAGTTATTATTTGTGGACTGTTCAATTCCATTGATTCTTTCGAAGTGACAGTAAATAGATTTTACACAGGAAAGTCCGCAGGACTGGGATTTTGTCAACAGCCGGAACTTTGCGCCACTTCCGCTTTCTCTCTTTTTGCCGTTTCCCACCCAATTATAATTAAATTTTGAAGGGCCAAGGTGTGCATTGAAAACATATACAATTTCACAATGAGGAAGCTTTTCGATGGTGAGACCACCGCCAGCTGACAATGCTGCCTCTATGGGTGGCCTATTAAAAAACCTCCTGTTCAAACAGGGAGACTGCATCACAGCTAGGACACTCCATTGCTTGAGAGTGGCATATTATTATGCTCTCTCTGTGCACCAAATAAGGTGACGGTGACACATTGCCATTGACATGGAGGTGACTGTAGCCCGACTCAACATTAACGACGGCAGGGATGCGCTCCACAGATTCCAGAACCTCCTTGCCCTCCGGGATGTGAAGTATGTGGTGTGCTTCCTGCAGGAAACCCACACCGCTCCGGGAGACGAAATAAGGTGGCTCCTGGAGTGGGGATGGGGTGGGTCTACATGGGTCACCAGACCTCACGTTTGGACAAGGTGGTTACCTTGTTGGCCCTCCATTTTCAGTCAGAAATCTTGAGAGTTAAGGAGACTGTACCAGGCCGGTTGCTGCACCTGATGGTCCGCGAGGCGGCATGGTGCATAACTTTGCGAATGTCTATGCTCCCCAAGCAGGCCAGCAGCAAGCAACTTTCTTTGACATAGTCTCTACTCTTCTTGGCATTGGCACCATCGCCATGGTGAGTGCAACGTCCTGATGGAGGGGGCGGGTGTGTGCCGGCGACGGATTTTCATTGAACCTTCAGAAACAAGGACCTCGGGGCAGCTCGCGGCGGTCGTGAAGTTGAATCACCTGCTCGGGATCTTCGACTTGGTGGATGTCCGACGATCTCTTCATCTTGACTCCAGAGTGTTCATGCTGGTGAGGCCTGATGTCGGAGGGCGGGATTCTCCGGCCGCGTTCACCCGGAAAATCCAGCCCGAGCTCAATAGATGTTTCCATTGTCGGCGTCTCACCCTTTGCATTCTTACAGGTGGGGCAGAAGAATCCAGCCCAGAGTGTCCAGAATCGACCCCCTTAACATTTCAAAGGCGTACCTGCCCAGCGTTCTGACGGCCAGTGTGCAGCAGGTGCCGTGTTCGAACCACCGCCTGGTGTGGGCGGGATTCGCCCCGTCCCACGTCCTGGCACGGTCCATGTCCTGGCATTTCAATAACCTGCTGCTGGAGAACGAGTGGTTCCTGGTCTCGGTTTGTTGCTTCTGGGCCGGCTGGAGAAGGAAGCGGGGAGGGTTCCCCTCCTTGAGGCTATTGTGGGACTGGGCACGACTCACGTGTCTTCTGTCAGCCTTACCCGAAGGGGTCCACAGAGAGGCGGAGATCGAAGAATTGGCAAATGAAGTGCTCGACCTGGAGTCATGCCTCACTCAGCTCGTCAGGACCTGGCCTTGTGGCAGTGTACAGGGGAAATAGGGCGCCCTACGGGACTTACAACTCATCAGGTCCCGTGGCACGTACGTAAGGCCACGGATACAGATCCTTACAGATATGACTTCCCCTGCATCTATTTGCTGGAAAAGGGCGCAGGCTCCATCACCAGTTCCTTAGCTGCTGGCCGACGACGGATCCCTCGTCTCGGATCTGGAGAGGGTCAGGAAACTTGTCGGTGACATTTACACCGCCCTCTTCTCTCCAGTTCCATCCAATGGGGATGATCGCAGGTTGGCCCGGAGGGAGCTGGGAGGCTCGACACTCCTATAAGCCTGGAGGAGCTGACCGGCGCCCTCAACAGCCTTTCTAGGGGGAAAACCTAGAGCTGGACAGGGTGACCATGGAGTTCTTCAGGGAATTCTGGGATGTCCTGGGAAGCAACTTAGCAGTGGTCCTGGGGGAAAGCATCGCGTCTGGGGAATGCCTCTTTCGTGGTGCACTGCCACCATTGCCCTGCTGCCACAAAAATGGGATCTCTGCCTCCTGAAAAGCTGGTGACCGGTTTCCCTCCTCAGAATGGATTATAAAATCTTTGCCAAGGCCACGTCTTTACACCTTGGCAATGTGCTGGACCACATGATCCATCCTGACCAGTCCTACACAGTCCCAAGTTGGACCATTTGCAGCTTGCATTTGCTGGTGGCTGTAAATGTCTGGAGGTTGCTGTTGCTATTTCCTTCATTTTCTGTAGCCAGAAAGAAGGACCATAAGATACCTGGGTCCTAGAACACTGGGCTCAGGGGGAACATACAAATCCAGAAGGCGAGGAGATGGGGACCACGGCCTCAGTGGCCAGGTTGAGGCTTTGCTCCATGTGTTTGCCATTTATGGGCTTCCCAAGGCAAACATTTCGGACAATGGCACCCCTTCACCAGCGATGATCTCCAGTGTTTTGCGGGAGAGCAAACGACACACGAAGATTGTCCCCTATCATCCAGTATCGAATGGTCTGGCTTCGCGGGCCCTTCAAGACCACCATGAAAAAGCAGTAGGTAACTTCATTGCAGTGCTGTAAAGCTCCTTGTGACGCTAATTAAAAATTATTAATAAACAAATTTGTTGGCTAATTTTTTGCTTTTGTACATCACAGCTGAGTTACTCATGGGCCATCAGTTGAGAACCCAGTTGGATCTTGTATTTCCAAATTTGACAGGGAGGGTGGAGGCACGTCAGGCCTCCCAGAAGAATCAGCGGTCAGAGCAGAGAGATACAGGTCCCGGTTTTGGTCTGTAATTCCCCAGCAGATTCACTGTGGTTAGAAGGAAGGGTTGTGGCCCAGTTGAGGCAGGTGTCTGTGGTCGATGTGATACAATCGAGCACCTGAGGAGTCGAGGAGTGGTGACCCCCGGCATTGAGTCGACGGGTTCTACGAGCAACATGGATACTTCTATAACTTGTTTCAGTCAAGGGGAGCCAGGGGCTCCCACTTGTGTTCAACCAACTGTGTCTGTCGAGGATGATGGTGCTAGTTCGCCCATTATGCAAGTGGTCCTGCCTGAGGTGGCATTGACGGTGGACCGTCTAATCGCCCAAAGGAGTACCAAGGCTGGGTTTCACAGGTCCGGGAGGACACGGAGGGCTTCAGACTGATTGACTCTATGATGGATCCTCGATTGTCCTTGTTAACAATTGTGATTGTTGTACATAGTTATGGGGCATTGTATTAAGGGACTTGTAGCGTGGCGTCTTTAAGGGAGTGAGCTCCACTGACCACATGACTGGCTCGGGGGCCAATTGCATGGGAGCATCTGAATCCTGGCCAATGGGGAGTTTGAACGGAACCCTGGGAGCAGGACCCTAGGCAATGTGGACCAGGGAGCGGAGAGTAAAGACTTGTGTATAGTGTTCTGTGCCTGTTATCTCACTGCCTTTGCCTTTCATCAATAAACTCCTTTTGTTTACTACTGAATGTCTCGAGCCCCCACAGGAAGGTATATCATTTATCTGATAGTTCTGCTTTAGTGCCAGACATTAGTAGTGCATGATAACTGCGTTCCCTAAATGGAAAGCAACAAAAACCTACATAACAATTACTGCAACTTAACCTGCTCTTCTCCAAGTAGAACAGTCCCAGCTTTGCCAGCCACTCAACAAGTGCATGAAAACAGAAGACAGAACGTAATATGAACACAGATGTATAAATATAGATATATAAATAGCCCACAGAGAAGTATTCCCTGAGGGTTGAATGGAAACATGAAAATAGACCAAGGAACAAAATGAAAATGGTAGCATTTGAGAATGATGTAAAATAAGAGAGATTAAAAATGAAAATAGAGCCTGCGAAAAAGCCAGGCCCCTCGATGTCTGCCAGTGAGCAACGCAAATAGCCATGGACTTACCGGAAGTTCCCACTGGTGCCCAATGGCGAGGTGCCAAAAAATCCGCTGCAGGGTCTGGAAATTCTGCGTCCCCCACCCCCACCCCCACCGTGATGTCTGATTTACTCCAACTCTGGCTGTCATATCAGAAACATGTTGGAAATTTTTTTTTAAAGATTCCAGCCATTAAATACAGCAGGACTTGGGCCTTTAGTTTCAGGTTTACATTCTAAATATTCTTACCTCCCGTTCTTTTCTTGGCTCTGGGTTATTAGCGAGGCTAGTGTGGCAAAAACAAAGGGGCATTAGAAATTAAGCAGGAGTAGGCCACCTGGCCTGCTCTGCCATTCAATTAGATCATGGCTGATCTTCTACCTTAATGCACACACTATCTCCATACCCCTTACCAATCACTGTCTTGAATATACTCAATGATTGAGTGTTTGAATATATTCAAGAGGTGGCTGGATATAGCACTTGGGGAGAATGGGATCAAACACTATGGGGAGAAAGCAGGATTAGGCTATTGAGTTGGATGACCAGCCATGATCGTGATGAATGGCGGAGCAGGCTCGAAGTGCCAAAAGGCCTCCTCCCGCTCCTGTCTTCTATGTATCTATACATGTACTCCACAGCCCTCCGGGGTAGAGAACTCCAAAGATTCACCGCCCTCTGAGTGAAGAAATTCCCCCTCTCAGGCCTACCTCTTACTTTTAGACTGTCCCCCCACGATTCCTGACCCCAACCCCAGCCAGGGGAAACACCCTTCCCTCATCTACCCTGTCGAGCCTGATGTGTTAGGCAGGTAGGTTCGATGTGGACTGCACTCGATGCAGGGAAGCTAGAAACCGACGTCCAACACTGGAGAAGATCCAACACTATTTTATTCAATGATAGAACTGAGAGACATATTCAGCTGTGGGTCGACACTATACTGAACTGACTGGAGACCTTGTAGTAGCCAGACCAGACCTACTAGCTACCGCATGGTGTTTGCACTGTGCTAGCTCGTGGACTCTGACTGTCTCAGTGGCTGGGTCCAGAGAGAGCAGGAAACCTAGTGCCCTCTGGCTTTATAGTGGTGGTGTCCTGCCTGGTGATTGGCTGCACTGTGTTGCGTGCTGACTGGTCATCCTGTGTGTCAATCACTGCCTGTCTGCATCTCATTATATACATGAGTGGATATTATGACATCTCCCTTTTTTTTTTAGATAAATAAATACGAAGATGTGCGTGTGTATATGCTTGACTATATACAAAAGTTGTCTAAATGAACGTATATACATAGGAAGGTGTCGATAGTGCAGATACATGGCAAACAAAACAATATTTACAGATGTTAAATTGATGAAGTCACAAAATGTACAGAAGTTCAGTCTACAGATTCAATCTTTGTGGTGGGCGACGAATTCTTGTTGATCGCCGCAGAGGTGGATCAGGAGCTGCCTGCACATGGATAGGCGGGTTGTCGCATGGGCCGGCAGGATTGCTGGTAGATCGGTGGCCTCGTGGCAGGGTACGTCCGGAGGAAGCATCGTAGGCGGCGGGGCATTTCGGTCAGGTAGCGGGCGTGGAACACTTCGCAGTGCCCATCTGTTGCGCCGTAGCAGGGAGCCATCAGCCATGCGGACAAGGAACGATCTTGGGGCCACTTGTTTGATCACAACAGCCGTGGCTGACCAGCCACCCTCAGGCAACTGGACACGAACATGATCAGTTGGGGCCAGCTCGGGTAGATCCGTGGCATGAGCATCATATGTGACCTTCTGTTGGGTCCGTGACTGCTGCATTTTCTGTAAGACCGTGAGGTCAAGGTCTGGAACATGGATGTCTGGAACTGTGGTCCTCAGATTGCGATTCATGAACATCTGCGCTGGAGACAACCTAGTGGACAGTGGGGTTGCCCTGTATGCCAGCATCGCCAGGTTGAAGTCGGAGCCTGAGTCTGCAGCTTTGCACAGCAACTGCTTTACAATATGGACCCCTTCCTCGGCCTTCCCGTTTGACTGCGGGTAGTGGGGACTGGAGGTTACATGACAGACGTTGTAGGACTGTGCAAAATCAGACCATTCGTGGCTGTAAAAGCAAGGACCGTTGTCGCACATTACCGTGAGCGGAATCCCATGCCTGCCGAACGTTTCTTTGCAGGCTTTGATTACCGCCTTCGACGTGAGGTTGGACAGTTTCAACACTTCTGGGTAACTGGAGAAGTAGTCGACCATGAGTACGTAGTCACGCCCCTTGGCGTGGAAAAGGTCTACACCTACTTTGGACCACGGAGAGGTCACAATCTCATGCTGTTGCAGCGTTTCCTTGGGTTGAGCTGGTTGAAACTTCTGACAGGTAGGGCAGTTGAGGACTGTGTCGGCAATGTCCTGGCTGATGCCCGGCCAATAGACCGCCTCCCGAGCTCTGCGCGGCACTTCTCGACCCCAAGGTGACCCTCATGGAGTTGGCCCAGCACCATAGCCCGCATGCTCTGAGGAATTATGATCCTGTCGAGTTTCAGAAGGATCCCTCCACCACCGGTGATGATGACATGGTGTGGACTTGCTGAACCAGGTACAGGAGCTTGCAGGCTCGAGCACCGAGCAGGGACGCTCTGTCAGGCCCGACGATTTCAAACTGCAGTGTTGCCTTGATTGACTCGTTGGATACCTCTAGTTGACAGGAGCCACTGGCAGCTATGGCATTGCCATTGTAGGCAAGGAGCTGGCAGGCCGGTGGAAGAATGCTTGGTTTGGCGCGGTTGGTGTCGAGGTCGGATTTTGAGATGAGGTTCGCTGATGCGCCGGTGTCCAGTTTAAATCAGATGTGAGCCTTGTTAACTGTGAAGACAGCACACCACTCGTCGACAGGATCCACACTGAGGATTGAGAAGCGTTTCGCCGATGTGGTGGAAGGCAGCGCATGTGTAGTTATGATTCCCACCTGGTATGGGGACTTGAGGCACTCAGCATCAGGGTCTGTTGGTCTGTCGGGATCGGAATCTGGCATGCCTTGTTGTATTGAGCGGACACTTCTGCTGAGCAGTGGAGCAGATCTGCAAAGGGCTGCGTATTGGCCAAGCTTGCCACACTGTAGACATCGGCGTCCTTTTGCCGGACATTGCTGCTTTAAATGGGCGGAGCCACAATTCGGACACGTCACGACGCCAACGTCAGCGCGTTCCGTGCGCCATCGTGCATGCGCAGTGCGGTCGGTTGACGTACGCAACTGTGCAGTCGGGTTGTCGGGCTCGTCGTCCACTCGGTCGTGGCACGCATGCACAGGGACCCGGGAAAAGCGCGCGAAACGGCCACTCTCCTCGATGCTCAGGCCCTGCATTTGTGCAATGGCCTGCACCCGTTCCGCCTCGTGGGAGGCCAGCTTTGCAGTTTCTACTGCCCTGATGTGGGAGTAACGATTCTTAGCATGCCCATGGACAACGCACGTCTCGATAGCGACAGAGAGGGTCAACTGTTTGACTTTCAGGAGCTGCTGCCGAAGGGAGTCGGAGTGGACCCCGAAAACGATCTGATCCCGGATCATGGAATCAGCCGTCGAGTTATAGTTACATGACTGCGTTGGGATGCAGAGATGGGTCACGAAGGACTGAAAAGCTTCATTCTTACCCTGAAGCCTGTGCTGGAAAACGTACCGTTCAAAGCTCTCATTCACCTCAATGTCGCAGTGGCTGTCAAACTTCAGCAGGACTGTTTTGAATTTTGTTTTGTCTTCGCCGTCAGCAAATGTAAGGGAGTTGTAGATGTGGATGTCGTGGTCCCCTGCGGTGGAGAGAAATAGCGCTATCTTCCTGGCATCTGATGCTGCTTTGAGGTCGGAGGCCTCGATGTACAGGAGGAACTTTTGCTTGAAGATTTTCCAATTGGCGCCGAGGTTGCCGGAGATGTGGAGGAGGCTGGATGTTTTCCATTTCACCGGATGGCTGCTTGCTGGTCAATGCTGATTCACTCAAGGTAGGTCAGTCAAGATCAGTATCACTCTGGTACCATGATATGTTAGGCAGGTAGGTTCGATGTGGACTGCACTCGATGCAGGGAAGCTAGAAACAGACGTCTAACACTGGAGAAGATCCAACACTGTTTTATTCAACGATAGAACTGAGAGACATATTCAGCTGTAGGTCGACACTATACTGAACTGACTGGAGACCTTGTAGTAGCTTGACCAGACTTACTCGCTACCGCATGGTGTTTGCACTGTGCTAGCTCGTGGACTCTGACTGTCTCAGTGGCTGGGTTCAGAGAGAGCGGGAAACCTAGTGCCCTCTGACTTTATAAGGGTGATTGGCTGCACTGTGTTGTGTGCTTACTGATCATCCTGTGTGTCAATCACTGCCTGTCTGCATTTCATTATATACATGAGTGGATATTATGACAGAGCCCTGTTAAAATTTTGTATGCTTCAATGAGATCACCTCTCATTCTTCTAATCGCTAGAGAAACAAGAACAGGAAGGGGGAAAGGATGAAAGCGAACACAGCAATTACATAAAGCTTTACACATTTTCAGAAGATATAAATTAAATGGGGGTAGTTTTCGCCTTCAGCTATAGTCCAGCAAGCGGATCACACCTGTTTAGAGATCATGCCACAGTGGAAATTATTTGCATCCGGGCGGCAGGTTGACTAGCCCAATGTCATAGATTATCATAGAATTTACAGTGCAGAAGGAGGCCATTCGGCCCATCGAGTCTGCACCGGCTCTTGTAAAGAGCACCCTACCCAGGGTCAACACCGGCACCCTATCCCCATAACCCAGTAACCCCACCCAACACTAAGGGCAATTTTGGACACTAAGGGCAATTTATCGTGGCCAATCCACCTAACCTGCACATCTTTGGACTGTGGGAGGAAACCGGAGCACCCGGAGGAAACCCACGCACACACGGGGAGGATGTGCAGACTCCGCACAGACAGTGACCCAAGCTGGAATCGAACCTGGGACCCTGGAGCTGTGAAGCAATTGTGCTATCCACAAGGCTACCGTGCTGCCCGTGCTGTCCTTTCAGTTGATGGAACAACTAAAATCTGCTGTCAATAAACGCTACACTTCTCACAGGGGAGCAGAATACTTTTGAATCAAATTAAGGCCTATATTCCATCAATATGTTTTTGATTAAAAAAAAGTAAATTACAGAAAATATCATTTTTCTGAACTATTAAAATAGAATAATAGTCAGGGTTATAAGCGATTTATTCAACTTTTCCATCTTAAGAGCACTTCTACTGCCAACATTTTCCAGCATAAAATGCTAATGTCACCTGAAAACGATTGAGTTAAACTTCCCTTCTAATAACTCATAGACCTGAATTTTCCACCCATCGGGCACATGCACTCGGCGGGCCTGTTAGCGGACGCAAAACGCGGTTCCGGCTGCAGTCGGTCCCGGAACATGATTTCACACTAGCTGGTCAATTAACAGCATGAAATGAGCTCTGTGAAAGGCGGAAGCCACTATGAAAAGGGAAGGTGCGGGCTGGAGTTTCCAATGTGCTCCCTCAGGGGGATAGCCTCTGTGGAGTTGTCACAGGGCGCTGCTGACCCGTGAATAATAAATATTGATGTCAAAGCTATGCCATGAGTGACGAAGCAGCACAATCAAACACAGACCTGACAGTTTATCTTACTCTGGATCGCGATTGCAGATAAAACGTAAAGGCAGCCTGGCTAATCAGAGTGCCCCCAACCGTAAAAACAGATGGGCCTTGTAGAATTGCATTCAATTGGCCCCTTGATGGGCTAAATTGCGTGCTTGATTTTTGGCGGGTATGCTTTCACCTCTCACATATGTCCGCCGCCCAAAATATTGTGTGAGTGCACAATGACGTCAGGATGCACGTTCGACGCCTTCTCAGACGATTCCATTTGCTTCTAGGTTGGGCGCACGCCGGCCTGATCAACGTAAAATTCTGGCCATACATGTAAGCCACCAGAATGCAGTAAAGCACGTTCAGGACAATTAAGGAACCCATACATACAGGGCGTGATTCTCCTGAAAAGTTCCGGACGCAAGCCGGAATTTCCGCAAGCTTCCAGGTGCTCGGCCCAGCAATGCTGGCAACACAATTCAACGTTAATTGGTCCACTTAATGAGGCCTCACGGGCTCCTCGACGCAAATGAAGGTTCACCAGCTGACCCACCGGGAGAGCGCTCGTCAGCCTCCTGCTAACAAGGTCAAGCAGCACTTAAGCTGCATTTGCTCAGCCAGCCCCAGCCAGCTCACAACGATGGCGCTCAGCAGACCGGCCCCAAGATTCGGGGATGCAGACCTGGGGAGGCTGCTAGATGCCATTGAGGCCAGGAGGGATGTCCTGTTCCCTTGTGGGTCCCGGACGGTGAGCCATAGGGCAGCCAGTGCTGCCTGGGATGAGGTGGCGGCAACTGTGAGCTCGGGAGTGTGAGCAGGAGGACTGGCCTTCCGTGCCGAAAAAAGGTCAACAACCAACACCGGGCAGCACGAGTGAGTAGACACCAATAATAATAATAATCTTCATTAGTGTCACAGATTACATTAACACTGCAATGACGTTCATGTGAAAATTCCCTAGGTGCCTGTTTGGGTCACTGAGGGAGAATTCAGAATGTCCAATTCACCCAACAAGCACGTCTTTCTGGACTAGTGGGTGGAAACCGGAGCACCCGGAGGAAACTACCATGAAAAACCCACACAGACACGGGGAGAAGGTGCAGACTCGGCACAGACAGTGACCCTAACTGGAAATCAAACCTGGGTCCCTGGCGCTTTGAAGCAACAGTGCTAACCACTGTGCTACCGTGCCAACGCACTTCCCACCCCAAGGGAACATTCACCCTCCAATGCCCCATGCGACCACCAACCCTTCCTCCACTCTCTCCCCCTTCAATTCCCCCCCCCACCCAACCCTCCCTTCACACACCCCCTCCCACCATTGTGAACCAAGTGTGTGGCTGACGATGCCCTCTATGGCTCCTCAGGGAAAGCTGGCCCATAATCGTCGGGAGAGGGCCCAGACTGGTGGAGGGGTGCCGAACTGAAGAATCCTCACTTCCTTCGAGGAGCGGGTCCTGGAGGTGACTGGGGTGGTCAAGGACAGATCAGTCATCCACGTGGTGGCTGGTGGACTCCGCAGAGGTGAAGAACCACCGGGCTTCACCCAGAGGACCTGTCAAATGTGAGTTGGTATTGCCTTACTGACTGATCCAAGCCTTCCACTGGCCACATGTTCATTCTCCTGCAGGTTCTTCAGCTGACGGCGCCGGCCCATCCTGTGCGGCCCCATCTCCTGCCTCCCAGGAGACCACCTTGGAGGAAAGCTCCGAGGATGCAACCATAGTCACGGCACAGCTGTCATCCCCATCTTCCACCAGCACAGATACACACACCTCGATGGGTCTGGTTAGTGGTCAGGCTTCTGGGGCACAATCTGGTGAGTACCACACTGCTGCTGATGTACATCAGGTGAAGGCAGGAACCCCCAGGCGAGACAGCAGTTGGAGGGCTGCTGGATTCCAGCACTCAGCTGGGTCCCAGCCTGATGCTGAACCTATGGTATAGAGGTACCCAGAGCTGATTAAAATGATAGGGAGGAGCCGGGACATTCAGAAGGAGATGGTAGTGGCAGTGCAGCAGGTCCATAGCCGCTTGGAGGAGTCCCAGAGGCTGCGTGCGCAGGAAATGTCACCGGCAATGAGTGGCACCGAAGCCAACACTGCAAGCGTGGCGACCGTAATGGAAAGACTGGTGCACAACATCGACACCATTAGTGAAGAAGTCTAAGGTATGGCGCAGTCTGGCTGGGGGATGTCACCCAGCACCAGGCTGACCTTGATGAGGTTCTGTGGGACATGTCCCACACTCAGGCGGGCATGGCCAAGGCACTGCGGAGCTTTTTCCAGTCGCAGGTGGGCATTGCCGAGGCACTGCAGAGCATGGCCCAATCACTGAGGAGCATCGCCAAGGGCGTCGACACAATGTTGCGGACGATGGGGAACCGCCAGGGCTGGCAGAGCCTGATGATGCAGGGGCAGCTGGGGTTCCAACCAGCTGCACCTCCATTCCAAGGTGAACACCAGGGCCTTATGGGCACCAACCGGGAGGAGGGGACACCGGGTGCCAACCCGGACCCATTAAATGGAGTGGTGACGGTGGCCACCAGCACTGCCGAGTTCCACCCCTCTGATAAGGCCGCGCCTCAGGGTCAGCACACGGGACAGGGTGACACGGCTGTGCATGTGCTGCCGACAAGTGAACCGGGGCCCTCCGGCCCCAGAGGATGCCCTCCAGGGGCATTGAATGCACACAAAGAGGTAGGCAGCTGGCTGCCTCCACCTCTGATGTGCATGGGGACACACCTAGATGGAGTGATAGAACTAGGAGGGCCAAGCACGTTGAGGATCACTGAGGGCACCGGAGGAGGGGGGATGGGGCAGATAGGGGGTGGGGAGTGGGATGGGGATTGGGGGTGTGTGGGGGCGGCACCATCAGGAGAGTGGAGAATTGTAGAACACATTGAACACCTTTGTGCACGACCATAATGATGCCTCTGTCACTTTGTTCCGCAATGCGGGCCCATCTCTCCAAGCATCTCCTCCTCCCCGTGGCATCCACTCACCCTCCGGCCATGGACATGTCCCTGGAGCTGTGTCCCAATCCTCTGCGTGTTCGGATGTCGGCTGCTATGTGTGTGGTCAAGCACAGTGTCCAGGCATCAAGGTGTGATTGGGATGCTAGGCAATGACTCCCACATGCTACATGGCCTGTCGACCCACGGGAATCTACTTGGGATGTGTGAAGTGCTCACTTAACCACAATTGCCAGTTTGCTATTAGCAATAGCCTTCAGCTACATAGCCAGAGGTCTCGGCAGCTGGTGGGGGTTATGGGTGGTTGGTGGAGCAAACGGGCAGGGATAAGGGTTGCCCCTGGAACGGGTAAACAATTCTGGGGTTGGCATGGTGATGCATTGAGCGGTTGCCCCCTCAGCACCTCCCCTCCCACCCACCTATGGCAGCCCACCTCTGCGGTGGGTCCCCCACACCCCACTGGGGTGGCAAGCCCAGCACCCCCAGGCTCTTTCCTTGTGAGCAAAGATGGCTACTCACCTCCTCAGCTCCCCACAGAAGTCCTTCCGCCAGTTCACGATTTTCAAAAGGAACTAATCGGCGCCAGTGTGACCACTTACTGGGGAGGCTGCTGGATGATGGGAGGTTGTTGGATATGGGTTGGCAGTCTTTAATTGCATGGAAATAGGGCTTAAGTGGGGATAATTGGTTTCTTGTCACGCTACGGAGAGATCCCGATTTCACCTGTGGGAGCAGGCTGGTTGCATTGCGAACTGTTTGGCGCCTGGCATGGTTCTCGTTTTTGGCCTCCCCTGCTATTCACCGGGCTCATTTCGCTCGAGCAAGAGCGTAACGAGGCTGGAGAATCGCGCCCATAGTCAGTTTCAGAAATCTATGCAACGTTTGACTAAGATTAATAGATAGCAGGAAGCACTTGTCTATTACCAGCTTTTGGTCCCTGATGCTGTAGAATCCATCTCATCTATAATCACAGTCGTTTTCACAAAAATCAGCTTAACTGTGCAGCTGATTGCTATAACTTGTTTAATAGCTGGACAAAGTCCATGGAAATTAGTGATTACAAAACGGCTTTGCTGTGGCATATTGCCAGCCTGACTAGCTCATCCTATTTATGAAAAAAACAGAGAACATAGAACTGTACAGCACAGTACAGGCCCTTCGGCCCACGATGCTGTGCCGAACTAGTCTGAAACAAAGATCAAATCAACCTACTCCCAATCATTCTAGTGCACTCCATATGCCTATCCAATAACTGCTTGAAAGTTCCGAAAGTGTCCGACTCCACTACCGTAGCTGGGAGTGCGTTCAATGCTGCAACCACTCTCTGAGTAAAGAACCTATCTCTGACATCCCTCCTATATCTTCCACCATGAACCTTATAGTTATGCCCCCTTGTAACAGCTACATCCACCCGAGGAAAAAGTCGCTGAACGTCCACTCTATCTATCCCTCTCATCATCTTATACATCTCAATTAAGTCACCTCTCATCCTCCTTCGCTCCAATGAGAACAGTCCTAGCTCTCTCAACCTTTCCTCATAAGATCTATCCTCCAATCCAGGCAGCATCCTGGTAAATCTCCTTTGCACCCTTTCCAATGCTTCCACATCCTTCCTATAATGGGGTGACCAGAACTGCACACAATACTCCAAATGTGGTCTAACCAAGGTCTTGTACAGTTGCGGCATAACCTCACAGCTCTTAAACTCTATCCCCCTGTTAATAAATGTTAACACACTATAGGCTTTCTTCACGGCTCTATCCACTTGGGTGGCAACTTTCAGAGATCTATGGACATGAACTCCGAGATCTCTCTGCTGCTCCATATTCTTCAGAACCCTGCCGTTAACCCTGTATTCCGCATTCAAATTTGTCCTACCAAAATGAATCACCTCACACTTATCAGGGTTAAATTCCATCTGCCACTTTTCAGCCTAGCTCTGCATCCTATCAATGTCTCTTTGCAGTCTACAACAGCCCTCCACATTATCCACTACTCCACCAATCTTGGTGTCATCAGCAAATTTACTAACACAACCTTCAACTTCATCATCCAAGTCATTGATAAAAATCACAAATAGCAGAGGACCCAGCACTGATCCCTGTGGTACACCGCTGGTGACTGGGCTCCAGGATGAAAATTTACCATCTACCACCACCCTCTATCTTCTATGTGATAGCCAGTTACTGATCCAATCGGCCAAATTTCCCTCTATGCCATGCCTCCTTACTCTCTGCATGAGCCGTCCATGGGGCACCTTATCAAACGCCTTACTAAAATCCATGTATACGACATCAACTGCTCTACCTTCATCTATGTACTTAGTTACCTTCTCAAAGAATACAATCAAACTTGTGAGGCAAGACTTACCCCTCACAAATCCCTGCTGACTATCCTGAAATAAGCTGTATCTTTCCAAATGATCATAAATCCTATCCCTCAGGACCCTTTCCAATAATTTACCGATGACCGAAGTGAGACTAACCGGCCTATAATTCCCAGGGTTATACCTATTCCCTTTCTTGAACAAGTGGACAACATTCGCCTCTCTCCAGTCTTCTGCCACTATTCCTGTAGACAGTGAGGACATAAAGATCAAAGCCAAAGGCTCTGCAATCTCACCCCTCGCCTCCCAAAGAATCCTAGGATATATCCCATCAGGTCCAGGGGACCTATCTATCCTCAGGCTTCTCAAAATTTCTAACACATCTTCCTTCCGAATATCTACCTCCTCCAGCCTACCAGCCTGTATCGCACTATCCTCCTCACCAACATGGCCCCTCTCCTTTGTGAACACTGAAGAAAAGCATTCATTTAGGGCCTCTCCTATATCTTCAGACTCCATGCACACGTTCCCATTACTGTCCTTGACCGGCCCTAACTTCACCTTGGTCATTCTTTTATTCCTCACATGTGGCAATCTATTTTTATAGCTGCCAAAAACCCCAATGGGAACCTCCTCTTTTGGTGGAACAATCTCTATTATCAGCACCTGCACATTGTTTACTGGCTTGCCTCAAAGTGTACAGATGCCACAAGAGGCAGACTGGCAAAATGAATCCAGCATCGGGAAAACAATTACATAAGGTAGAATCAGAAGAGTGAAGTGAGAACAACTCAGGAACATCAACCAAAGTCCAAGATTAGTTTTCACACTCAAAATCACACCTTACTGCTGGTATTTGTTATAACATAATGCTGGACATGAGCAAAGTGATTAGTTTTGTTAAACTTGCTGTTTCAATGCATAGCTCTCTGATTGGAATATGTGAAAGGAAAAGAGGCACTTGATAAAGTTCCTATTGTTACTTTAGGTGGTAATTTTTAAAATTATGTTGCCAATCAACTTTTGCTATATAAAGAACCCTCTCTCCTAGTTGCTAATCCTTCTAATTTTCATTCACAGCTTTGCTCTTTGAAGTGCAATATTTTACCCTTTAGCAAGTTGGTACCACGATCTACCTGAGAACTGTCAACGCTAAGGATGGCATTTGTACTGGCGAGAATCATGGCAGCATACTGAAAACTTACATTACCTCTAACAGTGTGAAAATTCTCATTTTGTTTTTATCTTCCTTGTATTTTGTTCCTCTTGGCTATATTTATTTTCCTACTTGGGGTGGGTGAGGGAGAGGAGGGCCAGTTGGCTGCGTTGAACTTATTCCCTTATTGGTCAGGTCTTGCTGCATAGCACACCAACCAACCACAACCGAGAGGACAGATCGGGGAAAGTAAACAAGTCTCCTTTAATGGAGGACATTTCGAATAATTTTCCCACACCTTGAAGAAGTACTGAGTTTAACCTTAGTGTCCACGATAAAACTCAGAAAAGCAATTCAATGGAACAGCAGTATGTAGGGCAAGCTCATAGAACTATAATAATAATCTTTATTATTGTCACAAGTAAGCTTACATTAACACTGCAAAGAAGTTACTGTGAAAATCCGCTAGTCTTCTCACTCCGGCACCTGTTCGGGTACACAGAGGGAGAATTCAGAATATCCAATTCACCTAACAAGCATGTTTTTTGGGAGTTGTGGGAGGAAACCGTAGCACTCAGAGAAAACCTATGCAGACACGGGGAGAACATGCAGACTCTGCACAGACAGTGACCCAAGTGGGAATCGAACCCGGGACCCTGCGCTGGGAAGCAACGGTGCTAACCACTGTGCTACCGTGCTGCCCTTGAATACTTGCATTCATATTCTTCATCTTCTTATGCAGTCCCTCGGGTGACTTGCTTCCACTCTGGAATAGAAATAGCTGATAAGTCCAATGTACAATCTGTCACAAGGAAGTAGGTGATGCGTGAAAGGTTGGGTCAATGTTTGGAGGTTTGTACACTCCCTCCGATGCCTCAACTTCACTATGCAAGTTCCTGATGAAGTCTCTCAATGCACACAGTGCCTTCCCGAATGAGCCTTCTCCATTTTGGTCAATCATAAGCCACGGTCTTCCATTAATTGGCGAGTATGTTTGACCTCTTCAGGGATGCTTTGAGGACATCCCGAAAGTGTTTCAGCTGTCCTCCTGAGAATCTCCTGCTGTGATTGAGCAATAATATAGTGCTATTCAAGTCCACCAGATGTCTCAAAGTGATTTACAGCCAGAGACATCTTTTGAAGAGCAATCACTGTTGTAATGCAAGAAATGAGCCAGCTAATTTACACTCAGCAAACTCCCACAAACTGCAATGTGATATTGACTAGGTAATCTGTTTTTTATGATGTTCACTGAGGGATAAATATTAGCCAGGACACCGGGATAACTCTCCTGCTTTTTTTTTAATGATGAGTGGCTGAAATGTTTTTGTGACATGGAATCATGTACACAAAGCAGCAAAGTCACTGCAAGGTGAGGGTCCAGACCATTATAGCACTTTTTGTCATCTGGGGGAAATGCAAATGTTTCCAGGCTACTTCAGCTGCAGCTTTATAAAACCCTGGTTAGACCACACTTCGAATATTGTGTCAAGTTCTGGTCGTCTCATTATCGGAAGGATGTAGATGGTTTGGAGAGGGTGCAGAGGAGATTTACCAGGATGCTGCCTGGACGGGAGGGCGTGTCTTATGAAGAAAGGTTGAGGGAGCTAGGGCCTTTCTCACTGGAGCGAAGAAGGAAGAGAGGTGACTTGATAGAGGTGTACAAGGCGATGAGAGGCATGGATAGAGTGGATAGCCAGAGACTTTTCCCCAGAGCGGAAATGGTTGTCACGGGTGGACATAATTTTAAGGTGATTGGGGGAAGGTATCGGGGAGATGTCAGAGGTAGATTCTTTACACAGAGAGTAGTGAGTGTGTGGAATGCACTGCCAGCAGAGGTGGTGGAGTCAGAGTCATTAGGGACATTTAAGCGGCTCTTGGACAGGCACATGGATAGCAGTAAATTGAAGGGATGTAGGTTAGGTTGAACTTAGATTAGGATAAATGGTCAGCACAACATCGTGGGCCAAAGAGCCTGTACTGTTCTATGTTCTATTCAAATGGATGGAATTGTTGAATTACTGTGAGGTGAATGTAGTCAGATTTGGACTATAAATCTGACAGCCATCTGATCTGGCCAGGATTCTGACTATCCAGTTACCTCATTACAAAGAAACAGAATATGATATCCCAATGATGTGTAGGGATATGTGGAGGGGGAAGGGGAGTTGGTGGGAACATTGAAAGAGGAGGTAGGGAGGGAGGAGGAGGCAACAGGAGGTAGGAAGGAGTTTGGGAGCAGTGAGAGAGAATTTCTTATGTGCAAATAGAAAAGAGGAAGAAAGCCATGAGAAAGGGTTTAAGTTTTTTCTTTGGTTACTGTTGTTCCAGCAGTCGTTTGACTTGAAAGCCAGGCCCAGGAGGAGGGTTTTAGAAGGCAAAATAAAAGAGTTGGGAATCATGTCCATGAATAAATAAAATTAGCTGCAAGTGTGAAATGAGCAATGTTGCTCTCTCTCTGCATCGTGACCTGCAAGATCTCCTCCTTCCACACAAATTCCACTTCTTCCTAAATGTGTGTGTGTCTCTCTCTCTCTCTCGCTCGCTTTCTCCCTCCCTTCCACATTCCCTCTCTTTCAGACATTGCTGAAGACACTTTATCGGCACAGGATCTACTGACACCTTGTGGCTTCACTCTTTCCTCCAGATCTGATGGCACAGCTGGGAGACCCAATTCCTTTCTTTTCTTTTTCTGCTATATTGAGATAAGAGTTATTTTTTATAACTGTGAGAGAAATGGGGGATGGAGAGGGGACAGTTTGTTTCTAAATAATTTTAAAAAGACTCACCACTGTGCATCTTCCCCAGTGTGTGATGAATGTAGGATTTCAGCTATATTGTATTATAGTTATTTGGTGAAGTAAGGGTTAAAAGCCTGGGTTAGAGTGTTTTTTACTGCTGCAGTCATGTTTTAAAAAGAATCTTGGTTTGAAAGACAGCAAAGCTTTTAGGAGTCAAGGTGCAAATAACCAGCGTAAAACCATGCTTTTTGTTTAAGGGGATTCCCTGGGGAGGTAATTCATTTTCAGCTTGGTGAGATGATGTCATTGCTGGGTGGAGCTAAAGTTATAAAATTAAAATAAAATATTGGGGTTTCTGTCCAGTATCCGAGTCACTGTTGGGGTCTGGTTTGGGATCATAATAAGTGGCAGCTAGAAATAGTCCTCTCGCCCTCAATGAAAAAAAACACACAATTTTAAAAGGATTTTTTAAAAAAATGAATACTTCCAAAGGGATGAAAAATAGTGTCAACTATCCACTGACTCCCAAGTTCTGAAGTCCTGCTCTGAAGAGTCCGAAGTCAGAAAATGGTTTATTTTTGGTTTCAATTCTCCTCCTCTCTTTCTGCTGCTCAAGTTTCTCCAATCATAGGCTGCTTCTCCAATCATCAATGCTGTCTTTCCCGCTCTCACTGCCCTGCCAATCACAGCTCTGCAATCAGTTCCCGCTCTCACTGACGGACAGCAGATTGTGTTTAAAACAAACCTCAGTGGGCAGAATTCTCTGGCCGTTTGCTGGTGGTAGGATTCTCTGGCCCTGCCGGCAGCTCACCCCCACCCGCAGCTTTGCTAGCGAAACGGGCTGGCCTCAGTGATAGCAGCGGGAGCAGCCTCCCGCTGCCGAGAAATGCAGAGAGGGGAAATATGTCCGGAAATGAGCAGCATGTTGACTGGAACCAGGACAGGACTTCAGAGTTACACAAGGTGAAAGCACTCTGGATATTTTGGTCAAGGAATGGGGAGAGACTCCAGAAAACTCCCCAGTAGCTGGTGAAAAGGGAAGGATTGAGTTACATAAAAGTGATGGAGCCCCTGACACTTCCGGTTGTTAGCTCTGAATCAGAAGTGATTCACTAACCCAGGACTCAAACTTCAGCTGAATGCCCCAGAAAGATCCATAACAAGTAAAGGTCACATACCCAATGGGCATGGTGCATCATGGCCAGGTAAACACACTGTCTGGGGTGAAGTTTATCAATAAATTTGGTCTCAATGAGCCCCTAATACTTTCTGTTGCGCAGGTTTATGATACAGATTTGTCCCAGCATGGAAGCACAAGTTAATTGAAGCTGCCTAGGTTAATGTGCATCATTCCAGCGAAGGTGTGAAATCTTGCTTTCGGAAAGAAGAGCTAAAAGCCTGGGGATATAGAACATAGATATACAGTGCAGAAGGAGACCATTTGGCCCATCGAGTCTGCACCGACCCACTTAAGCCCTCACTTCCACCCTATCCCCGTAACCCCTCCTAGCCTTTTTGGTCACTAAGGGCAATTTTGGACACTAAGGGCAATTTATCATGGCCAATCCACCTAACCTGCACGTTTTTGGACTGTGGGAGGAAACCGGAGCAACCGGAGGAAACCCACGCAGCCACGGGGAGAACGTGCAGACTCCGCACAGACAGTAATCTAGCGGGGAATCGAACCTGGGACCCTGGCGCTGTGAAGCCACCGTGCTATCCACTTGTGCTACCGTGCTGCCCATATAATGTGTGACAGGAAGCAGAGTAGGGAAGAATGGGATGTGAGGAGAAGGAGAACACGACCAGTGAATGGAGAGTTAGAATGGGACAAGTGAGAGTATACGTAGAATAGAAAGCAGGAAGAGAAGCAGAATGTTAGGTGAGACAGAATTACCTAGATTGGAATGTGTGAAGAGAGGGAGAATGGGACATGTGTGAAATGGTAGTTGAGACATATTGGGCGAGATTCTCCACTCCCGCGCCGGTTGGGAGAATCGCCTGGGCCGCCAGAATTTCCCGGGACGCCGGTCCGACGCCCTCCCGCGATTCTCCCAAGCAGCGGGAACGGCCCGGTCGGGTTCCGCAGGCCGGAGAATCGCCGGAAACACCCAAAATGGCGATTCTCCGGCACCCCCGCTATTCTCAGGCCTGGATGGGCCGAGCGGCCAGGCCAAAACGGCGGGTTCCCCCCGGCGCCGTCCACACCTGGTTGCTGCCGTCGGGAACAGCGCGCAAACCTCCTTCCTTCCGTGGCCCCGCAAGATCCGTCCGCCATCTTCTTGCGGGGCGGACCTAGAGAGGACGGCAACCACGCATGCGCGGTTAGGCGGTTAGAAGTTAGGTGGCGCCGGCCACGTCATCTATGCGGCACCGCTTTTACGTGGGCGACAAGGCCTGGCGCGTGTAGATGACGTGGCCCCGATTCTAGCCCATTGTCAGGGCCTGAATCGGTCGTGATCGGGGCCGTTTTGCGCCGTCATGAACCTCGACGGCGTTCACGACGGCGCGGCCACTTCGGCGCGTGAGTGGAGAATCCCGCCCATTGTGTGAGCAGAGGTGGAATGATTCCTCTGGAGAGAGAGACAAAAGAGAGGTGGATTAGGATGTGAGAGAAGTACAATGTGACCTGAAGTGAAGTGAAAATGGAATGGGATCTTTAAGGAGAGCTGGAATAGGACCAGTGGGAGCACAGCAATGTATGTGTGGCCACACAGGAATCAGGGACGTACACGTATTGAAATAATGAGGCTATTCAGAACTTTGTGAAAGGTCAGTGACTTGTAAAGTGCAGGTTGCCTATGGGCAATGCAGCATATTCAAAGCAGCTGGTGGCCCTCCCAGTATCTTTACAGAAAACACAGGGAACAATGACAAATTTCCTTCCCTTAGCACAAGTGAACTGGATGGGTTTTTACAATTCAGTTTTTTCATGGTCACCATTACTGACATTAGATTTTTTTTTTAAATCCCAGGTTTATTGAATTAACTAAATTTAAATTCCTCCACTATAGAATTTAAACTCATGGCTCTGGATTTTTAGGGTGCGTTTTAACCACCACATAGATTCGTACCAGTTAAATAGTGGGAAAAGCCAAAATCGAGATTTGGGCGCCATCGAACCGGCCCGCTCACGATAGCGAGCTCCAGATCACGCCCAAATATGGTGAGCATATCATTAACTCTCATTTGCATCTCATTAGCAATATTGGCCGAATGCAATGGCCTCCCGCAGCGTGAAATCACGCGGGCGTCATTTAGTACTCCCTTTTATCACCATGATGCTAGCACAATGGCTGTTGATGGGAACTGAGGAGGTGAGTAGCCATTTTCATTTTCCGGCATGCAGCTCTAGGGCAATGGAGCTGCTGCCCCAGTGTTTTCTTCGCGGGGGGGAGGGGGGCAGTGAAGGGACATCCATCCCTTAGGGGAGTTGGGCTTGGTCAGGGGCTGATGCGGTCCAGGTCGGGAATTGCCCCTGGGCCGGGGGGTGGTGAGGGGCTTTTCATCTATGAGGCCTTCAAGCCATCTTTAAATATTGTGGATAGCCAGAACAGGAGCAACTACAGCTGCTGCCTTCCTGTCCTGTCAAACACTTCCAGGACAAAGCCCTGCTCTTGGTTCTATGCTGAAGGCCACTTCAACTCCCTTTGACTGTGAGCAGCCTTTCCTCACAGCTGAAAGCTATTGCTAATGCGGAATTGGCCTTGTTAGTTGTGAGAGCACTTCACATCTCTGCTGCAGCTTGTGTTTGTTGCTTACTGCTGCTTGTAGTTGCATATACCTGGAGGCTGCTGCTGTCGTTTCCTTCTTTTCCCAAACTAGACCCCAACAGTGTCTTGGCATGACTGCACAGTGGTTAGCACTGCTGCCTCACACTCCAGGGTTCCGGTTCAATTCTTGCCTCGGTTGACTGTCTGTGTGGAGTTTGCAATTTCTCTCCGTGTGCTCTGATTTCCTCCCATAATCCAAAGATGTACAGGTTAGATGGATTGGCCATGCTAAATTGACCCTGAATGCACTGTGAATTCTATGATTCTATAAGGATACTCGACAGGAACTCCAATATTTTATTTTAATTTTGTAAGACTGTGAGGAACGGATACTTCGCTCCAGAAGTAATTGCACAAACAAATAGGGATGTGGTTATATTAAAACAAACTTTATTACTAACACAGTTTTAAAGGACAATTTTTCACGAACACTGGGCTCCGGGGGGACGTATGTGTCCAGAAGGCAATCCGATTTGAAGCAAGAGGATGCTGTGGACCTGGTGCACAATAGATTGCTGATGCTTTTGTTGCTAGTGTGATGAGTGCTGCAGGTAACTAGCATGTCATCGTGGGTCAAACATGCTGGAAGTCAAGAATGTTCAACTGCAGTGGAATTTGAGAATGCCAGAATTTGGTTCCGATGAGATTGGGCGGTGCGGAAGGGCCTGCACAGCTCATGGACGGAGAATGGCACTGATATGTGGCACAACCAACCAGTAATGCATTGATGGACAGATCATTTCCATGACAAAGTTCTGGACATAACACATTCCCAGGCTTCCCTTCTGTTTCTGTTGAGGAACCCACGAGGGGTGATATCGTGCGTTGGGTTTTGTCTGAAACTGAGCTGATATTGCTTTGTATTGGTACCAATATGGAACGGTTTCCTTGTTGATTAATAGTTAGTGCGATATGTGGAGTGTTACATAGTTGATTTTCAAATCTTTGTCAATGCTGACCATTTCTGCCAATAAAATATTCCTCAAGTGGCTTCTCATGGGTACGTGTGCCATGTCTCAGATGATGATTACTGATCGCATTTCAATCAAACTTTGAAGTCTGAACAGTTTGCCTGAACTCTCGAAGCGTCAGCATCATAGAGGCAGCGACCAAAAATCAAACACTCGAGCTTCAGAACTGGGGCTATCCCTGCGACTATAGGGTAAGTGTGTGGATCAGGTGAGGGCACCTGAGCACGGTCTCCCTAATGTTTCCGGCAGGGTACTGTGGTCTAGCGGTGCCTGCTGTGGCTGGGGCTGAGTGTACAGAGCGAAGTTTTCCAGCACAACTGGCTTGGTGGACAGCACTCCGAGAGAAGGCGGGAGACATAAGGGTGAGGGAGGCTTGGGAGAATTTGTGGGTCCAGCGGTGGAAGCCTTAACTGACTGCCGGTTGCTCTCCTTCTCCAATTCCTTACAGATATAACATTGTGGCTGGTGCTGTCAGTCCCGCAGACGCTGCCCTTGCGGTGCTGGTGGCAGCCGAGGCTGGCAGACACCAGAGAAGGCAGCAGCGTGACGCAGGCTGGAGGTGGCACCCCTTATGCAGGGGGCCACCGCACATCATTAAGACCCGCCACCTATCAGGCCGAGGAGGAATTTAGAAGGGGGCACCAGCGATGGTCCAAGGTGTATAGGCGTTTTTCATCTTTCAAGGAGATGATGGACAGCATGTGCTGCAAGTGACTCTGTCCCAACAAAGAGACAGTGCGGCACCTGTGCCATGTCCACATGAAATTGGCACCCGTGAAGGAGGAGGACACCCGCTCCTGATGGTCATGAAGGTCACCGCAGCCCTGACCTGTGTAACTGGTTAATTCTCGGGCTTAAGCGGGACTTGTGCGGCATTTCCCAAGCTACAGTCCACAAGTGCATCCGTGAGGTCACAGATGCCCTGTATGCCTGGGCATTAGACTTTATCAACTTTGAGTTGGACCAGACCCACCAAGATGTCCGAGCTGCAGGATTCTCTGCCATCGCCAGGATGCCCAGGCCCAAGGGGTAATAGATGCAAGCATGTTTCCTTGCACGCTCCGGGGCATCAGGGAGTGCCCTTTAACAGGAAGGGGTTCCACTCATAGAATTTAACATAGAATTTACAGTGCAGAAGGAGGCCATTCGGCCCATCGAGTCTGCACCGGCTCTTGGAAAGAGCACCCTACCCAAGGTCAACACCTCCACCCGATCCCCACAACCCAGTAACCCCACCCAACACTAAGGACAACTTTGGACACTAAGGGCAATTTATCATGGACTGTGGGAGGAAACCGGAGCACCCGGAGGAAACCCACGCACACACAGGGAGGATGTGCAGACTCCGCACAGACAGTGACCCAAGTCGGAATTGAACTTGGGACCCTGGAGCTGTGAAGCAATTGTGCTATCCACAATGCTACCGTGCTGCCCACAACACTCCCTGAATGTTCAACCCGTGTGCGACCACCACACCCGGATCATGCACGTGTGTGCCGCTTCCCTGGGGCCGTGTATGACAGCTACATCCTGGGACACTTGGAGATCCCCAGTGTCTTCGAGGACCACCCCAGGATGACGGGTTGGCTCTTGGGGAAAAGAGGTATCCGCTGAGGTCCTGGTGATCTCTGCAACATGGTCATCGAGAAACACCCTGCCAAACGTGCCCAAAATCACACTTAGAAATGTTTCTGTTAAGTCATGCCCCAAGTCTCAGAACATAGCCCCTATACAACTGAACCTGTTTTGTTCCTGTTCTTGTCGCAAGCCAGGAAAATATTTTGAGTTGAAGGATTATCAGAACTTTCTTTTTGGCGTGGAAGTAGCCAATTATTTCAATTCTGTTTCACCTGTGATGGAGGCAAGATGTTGCCTCCTGGTCGCGTTCCATCAGAGAAGTGGAGATTTGACCAGAGAGAGACTAGCAACTGGGTGGGATTTGGGGAAAGGCATAAAAGAATAAAGGGCAAGTCAGGAAAGAGGCAGGGAGGCAAGCTTGGGAAAGAGTACAGCAATGCAGATCAAATGGAATATCTGGCAGACGGATCAAGAGACTATTTCATCTGACCTAATTTTTTGCTGGGTACTGACAAACATTAATTAGGCTTTGCAGCATCGACCATACACAGCTTCCATTTATTAATTGAAGGTTAATCTTTTTAGAAAGGTGAAGTAACTGGCACTTTTATATCATTTTTAGTTACTAAGGATGCTTATTTATCTACAGGGTAGAGTTGCTTAGATGCATCTTACCTCAGCACAGGTGGTTTAAAAACAACAAATCATTCAGCAGATCGGATAACAATGTTTATCATTTGTGACGAATTAACTTTCTAAAGTATACTTCTCAGGTATCCCAGAATGTCTTGTCCGTGAAGCCCTTATGGTTTGGTTTTGGATGCGAGTATAATCCCACCATTTTTCTAAATGTTAAAAAATGACACTTGAAAGTCAAATAGTCGTGGGTAGTGAAGGATGAAGAAAAAAAAAGAAAGAATATGACATTAAAAAAATCATAGAAAAATGAAAAGAGATAGTCTGCGTTCTATTTCACAGTGATGTAGGTGAAGAGCAATGCTTTCAATGCTCACATTGTCATGGAATTAAGGAAAGTATTGCTTATGAATGTGAAATGACTATCCTCTATCATTGGAGTTAATTTTTATAACTGTACAGTGGTGAAGAGATCGTCAGCTCCTTTCAAAAATTTAACAATGATTTTCAATTATCAATATAAAATAGACCTTGCAGAGCAGCACCATAAAGCACTTTACCAAGGGGAGAAGATGAGAAATTCTGAGGGGGAAACAAAGGTATGGTAAATAAGTAGGTTTTGCTAAAAACAGAATTTGTTTTTAATTTTATTATTTTACTGAAACTTTGCACCAGCTCCTATTTATACTAAAACCACTGCCTACCTTTTCAGGCAACTTTACTGATATTGATATACATTTGTCTCTTTTATACTATATTTTGACATTACTGGACGCAACATGGCATTAAAAGTGCAAAATAAATTAAACTAATCAATACAAAATTCAGATCCCTTACAGAAGTTTTCAGAAGGAGAGATGAAAATTAAGGTTCAGAATGAGGTGGATTTATACTTACAACCTGTTATGTATTTAAGTAATACATCCCTGCTGGTGGAACGTCACCTGATCTGTAGTGAGGTCAGCTGAGTATCTGCGTGGGCTTTAGTTCTCCATCTTAGTATTGTATGAGCAACATCTCCTGAATAAGCCTTGCATCGTGTTTGGAAGAAACCTAAGTGTGTAGCACCTCCATACCTTTTCTTTTTGTGACACATTGAGAAGATAACACAAACAAAAAATAAATTCCTGATTTTAGTTGGCTGTGCTTCATTTTGTGGGCCATGTCACTGATTAGCTGATTTAGAGGATGCGAGTTATATAACATGTCTAAATCAATAATCCCTGGAAAATTTGTCTATTTGGTTTCACATGAGTTTCATGTTTAGACTTTGAGATAGGAATAGTGTTTGCAAGAAGGCAATTGAGGAGGCAAAGGAGGCAATTGATAACTTCAGGCAATTGAGATTTTGAAACTCATCATTTTCTCTCCACCAATATCAATGGGTGGGAAATTATGGAATGGAAACTCATGATTTCATGAGATGTGGGCTGGGTCGGAGAATCCCCGGGGGGGGAACGCGAGAATCGCACACCACCGCTGGCTTGCCGATTCTCCGGCGCCGATTTCTGGCGCCCGCGGGATCGCCGCCGTGCTGGTCGGGGGCTGTTGAAAGCGCCCTCCCCCACCCCCCCAGTGATTCTCCGCGCCCTGACGGGCCAGGTGGCCGTGGGGTTCGGCTGAGTCCCGCCGGCGTGTGTTACTCAGGTCCCACACGGCGGGACCTGGAAAGTGTGTCTACGGGGCCCTCCTGCAGGGGGGACGGAGGGTTCCGACCCCGGGGGGTTCCCCCATGGTGGCCTGGCCTGCAATCGGGGCCTACCGATCGGCGGGCGTGGTGGTTCCGTGGGGGCCTATGTTTCTCCGCGCCTGGCCCTTTAGGGCTCTGCCTTATTGCCTGGGGGCTGGCGCGGAGACGGCAACCCAGGCGCATGCGCAGAATCACGCCGGCCGTTCCGCGTGGGCTGGAGCTGCAGGGACCGCTCCGGCGCCCACCTAGCCCCCTAGAAAGGGAAGCATTCCTCATTATCGGGGACCGTTGACGCCGGAGTGGTTGGCGCCGCTTTTCACGCTGGCGTCAAAACTTGGTCGCGGGATTGGAGAATCCCGGCCGTGATTCCTGTAAGAATCTCTCATAACTGGGAGCAGAGTAGAATAGAATAAACATCATGCAGCCGAGCTTCCATAGTTGATTAGAGCATTGTTTTTTTATCTTTGGGATCTGAGACCAAATCCAATACACTGAGGGGATATTTCCGACCTGTAAGGAGTTCTGTGTGAGTTGAGTCTGGGCACCTTCAATGTACCACAATAATAGGCTAATGGTACAGTATTATGCACTATGGGTGGAATTTTCTACTCCGGAGGTTAAGTGAGGTGGTGGGTGGGAAAGGCGCAGGCACTTTCAGTTTATTGAATATGCATGAATGTGATGCACGTTGTGTCTTGTGACGGGGTGGGCTGAGAATTGTCCACCCCACCGTTACCTCATCAGTTCATTTTTGTGGACGCCATATTTAAACCACACCCATGCACACATCACTCTCTGCAGCCCCTGACTTGTCATGCCGACCAGTAGAATGGCCCCTAAGAGTACCAAGCACTCTGCCCCAAACTTTAGAGACACTGCACTCCAGACAGTGGAGGACTGGTGTGAAAACCTTTCCCCCATGATGGGAGCCAGAGGTCCACCAGCCTTAGCTTGGGTGCAGATTGCCAGGTCTAATGTGCCCCAGAGAAGACCTGCCATCTAGTGCAGGAAGAGAATGAATATTCTCATCCACTCCACCAGGGTAAGTCCACCTTTTACTCACTCAACTCTCACAAGCCCATCAGGCATTCACAAAGTTACCGTCCACAGAGACATCACACACTACCAGCAGAAGGCACATCATCACTGATTCTCTCACACACATACAGATAAGGTACTTCATCACCTGCTTTGGCCTGTGTTCACCCACACCCTCCACCAAAGACACATGACTTGGTGGGACCAAGTTTTAGAACCAGCTTGGATTCACCATCTGGTTAGCACAGAACAGGTTTGGGTCCACAGTAGGCAGAAGCAGGGATATCCAAGGGCATTGGCACTTGGAGGGCTGTAGGAGGAAAGGCTAGTCCAGTTCAGTTTGTTCATGTTTGAACCAAGGCTGTAATGAGGTCAGGAGCTGAGTGACCCTAGTGGAATCTAAACATAGCACCAGTGAGCAGGTTATTGCTAAGCAAGTGCCTCTTGATAGCAATGTTGATTACCTCTTCCATCATTTTATTGATGGTCAAGAGTAGATTGGGAGTAGATTTCATGCTGTGGACTCAGTATGATGATGAGGCCCGAAAAATTGTCTTGCATGCGCGATGGCCTGAGCAGAGATACCATTGTGCGGATTCAGTTTAGACCTCAGGCAGCAAGATGAGAACAACTGAGTTATGATTCTCTCCTTGAGGTATCTTGTAACATTGCAGGCATACTGTTATAAATGCACTGCATTGCTGTTCCTGTCTCTTAAGGGCTGCCACAGAAATTGGGATGTTAGTAATATGCTTGAAGAGGCTTTACCATGTCTACTCTGCTCACAAAATGCCCTAAGGGGTTATTATCACACAACACAAAAGTCACATGCTCCAGAGACTGCTTTGCCTTCCAAGGAGGAGGGCATCATGATGTCAAACTGTAACTACTTATTCAGATATTGATGTGCTTCATGAAGATGATAAAGGGTATTAAGGTGGACCCAGCATGGTGGGAACTGTTGAAAGAGGCTCGTCTGAGCTATAGAGCATAGAGCATAGAAAAATACAGCACAGAACAGGCCCTTCGGCCCACGATGTTGTGCCGAACCTTTGTCCTAGATTAATCATAGATTATCATTGAATTTACAGTGCAGGAGGCCATATACTTCATCATCTTCCTTGAACCTGGTGGCTATAAGCATCTTATGTGCATGTGTGCCTCGTCTGGCCCGTGCTTTATGTCTTCTTCCTCTAAAACCTCTGATTCTTTGCCCTCATTGAGCTCTGCCCTCTGGATGTCCTCCTCATGAGAGGAAGTGCGCAGATCCTCCATCACTCATCCTGCCAAATCACCCCTTCTTTGGAGCCAGGTTGCGCAGAGCACAGCAAGCATGATGACACGGGAAATCTGTCCAGACATCTAAAATCCATCTTAAATATTCCAACAGTTTGCTCAATCAATGACCTTGTTGCAGAATGAACAGCATTGTACTTCTCCTCTGAAGTACTTTGTGGCCGCTGAATGGTTGTCATCAGCCACTTATTTTGCGAGTCATCTTTGTCACCGGGGGTCTAAATCCAGATGCTGTGAGGGCCCTTGACGATCTGTTATACCTGCTAGTTACTCACGATGTATGAGCCACCATAATCTGCTTCTGATGGTCGCAGACCAGCTGCACATTGAGAGAGTGGAACTCTTTCCTATTGATGAATTGTAGTGGCTGTTCCCAGGGAGCTCCTAAAGCCACGTGTGCAGTCGATGGCACCCCGTACCTGTGGGAAACTGGAGATAGCAGTAAAGACCATTGCTGTGGCAGCCAGGCTGGCATCGTCCAAGGAAGAACTGAACGTAACTGTGTGCCTTGCTAAATGGGGTGTTGGTAACATCTCAGATATACTTGTGAAAATCCACAGAGATCACCACTGGAGCCCTGGAACGAGTCACTACTTCTTGTGCTATGTCTCAGGGCTGTCTTTGCTTTCTGGACCTGACTACTTTACCCGGGCTTCTTTGCCACACCCCTTAAAGGTCACCATTCAAGCATTTGCCTTCCAGCCCATTCCCTCTATCTTGTGTTAACTGCTTCTCTTCCCCCAGTCAAGCCTCTGCCTACTAATAACCACCCCCCCCCCCCTGCCCCACCCCCTTCCCACTGGTCTTGTATGAGAAGCCTTGGCTCGAGCCCACCACTTGCCTTCCCGCAGGTCTTGCCTGAACAGCCTTGGCACAAGTCAGAGCATCCTTGTGCGCAGCGCAGAGAAAGGTAGGCAAGCGCTGTGCACACAAATCTCAAGGTTGCGAGTGAAGTGCAGTTCGCCAAGTGCAAGCAGCTGAGAATCATGCCAGTATAATTAGCTACCAGTACGGTCATTTGATTTGGAGTGGAGATATGATTCCAGTGAGCTGGGTGTTTAATAAGTATCCATGAGATTCAAATGAATGCAAATGTAATTCTCAACATGGAGTGACGGGCAATCCGACACGTCATGAAAGTCAGGAGCAGCAAACTTGAAACTAATTTTACACCAGTGGGAAAATGACTTTTGGCCGCACTCAGAATTTTCTAATCCTGCCTACCATGATGCCCACTGCTGGCGGGACCGGAGAATCCTATCCGATATGGCATTAGAGGGGTGGCGAGTTCAGAAATAAATATTTTATGATGCACAATGCCTTATCTCACGCCACCATAAACAATGCCCATTCATCCAGAGTACCCTCTAGTCTTTAAAGAAAAATGCTGCAGTTATGAAAATACATTGATTTAATCATTGTAGGTTTGTAGAAATGCAGCAGTGACAGACTTCAAGAAGGTTCAGACGTGCTTACAATATACCTTCGGAGTCATGGGGGTAAACTCACTATTTGTTCCAGTTATAATTATAGCCTTTAAGAAAGTATGAATTTAAACACATCCATGGACAGCTAATTTAGCATTCAGATTTCATGCAATGAAGCAAAACCCCAGAGCTCAAATGAAAGAGGAACATAAATCAACAGCATGCTTTGGACATATTCTGCTTTTCCAGTACATGAAACCTTTGATCCCAATGTGTATTACATTTTTAATAACATGCTGAGTGCACCAGATTGTAAATCTTATTATTTAAAATCAAACCTTCTAACAGAATTTTTAAAGATAAACCAAGTAAGATAACTGCAATAACTCTAACATTAAGACGATCAAGTGCGGTATCATTATTTCATGAATATTGGCATTGATCTTTAAAAAGGATTGCTACTTTTACCAACTTTATGTGTAGAATATGTTATAGTATTGTGCAGTTGAATATTCTGATACCTTGTCACTGAACTCAACGGTTCGTCAACTGTGTACTTATACCATAGGATCAATTGTTTTGTAGAATGAAAAGTAACTTGATAAATGCAATGCATTTAGTAATACTAATTGGTGAATTTAATGTTAACTTATGACATCAATGACTTCCGGATTTCGGCAGCTCCCGCTATAACGGACTTTTGGGCTCTCCGGAGGAGCCCCAACGGAGGTTTTTTGATCGAATCCCATGTGGGAAGGTGAAGTAAGGTCCCCCTTCCGTCGTATGGCAGGGATTAACAGTGGAGCAGCTTAAAAAGAGGCTTTGGAGCAGCGGCAGAAACGAGGGGGAAAAAACAAGATGGCGGAGGACGGAGATCGAGCAGCATGGGGGCCGGACCAGCAGGAGTTCCTCAGGCGCTGCGTGGAGGAGCTTAAAAAGGAGGTGCTGGCGCCAATGCTTTTGGCGATCGAGGGGCTGAAGGAGACCCAGAAGGCCCAGGCGGTGGAGCTCCGTGAGGTGAGGGATAAAACTAACGAGGACGAGATCCTGGGTCTGGCGGTAAAGATGGAGGCGCACGAGGCGGTGCACAAGAGGTGGGCCGAGAGATTCGAGGTCCTGGAGAACAGGTCGAGGAGGAAGAATCTCCGGATTCATGGTCTCCCCGAAGGAGTGGAGGGGGCTGATGCCGGGGCGTGTGTGAGCACAATGCTCCATTCGCTGATGGGTGCGGAGGTCTCTCTGACCCCCCGTGGAGCTAGAAGGAGCTTATCGGGTCCTGGCGAGGAAACCCAAGGCTGGCGAGCCGCCAAGGGCGATAGTGGCGATGTTCCATCGCTTCGCGGACAGAGAGAGTGTCCTGAAATGGGCCAAGAAGGAGTGGAGCAGTAGATGGGAGAATGCGGTGATCCGAGTCTACCAGGACTGGAGCGCGGAGGTGGCAAAGAGGAGAGCTGGCTTCAACCGGGCCAAGGTGGTGCTGCATAACAAAAGGGTGACATTCGGAATGCTGCAGCCTGCGCGACTGTGGGTCACTTATCAGGACCGACACCATTATTTCGAAACGCCAGAAGAGGCTTGGACCTTTATCCAAACGGAAAAATTGGACTCGAACTGAGGGACTGTGGTTGTGGGGGAGATGTTGACTGTAGACAGGGTTGTAAATATGGGTAAAGAATGTTTCACGGGGGGGATGATGGATGGGGATGGGGAAGAGTTTTTTTTTGATGAGACATTGGGGAATGTGGGCATCAGTGCTGGAGGGAGGTGAGACTCGGGGATGGGGGAATTGGGATAAGGCCGCAACAGGAGCTGCGCCACAGGGGGCGGGGCTGGCTCAGGAAAGCGCGGCTTTTTCCCGCGATATGGAGGGGGGGGATGGAGGAACGTAAGGAGGAGGAGGGATTCCCACACGGGGGGGATCAACGGGAAGGCGGGGGAAGCCGGGGTCAGCAGGAGTCAGCTGACTTACGGAAGTATTATGGGGGGAGCAAAAGAGCTGGATTTGGATTTAGCGGGGGGGGGGGGGGGTTGCTGCTGTACTGGCCGAGGGGGAACTGAAAATGGAACAGGTAGTCAGGGCGGGGGTTCCCCGTCTGGGAGACTGGAGGGTGCGGGAGACGCGGGCACGGGACTGGCCTAAGACAGGAGATGGCTAGTCGGCAAGGGGGGAGGGGTAGCCCCCCAATCCGACTGATCACGTGGAATGTGAGAGGCCTAAATGGGCCGGTTAAGAGGGCCCGAGTGTTCGCGCACTTAAAGGGACTGAAGGCAGACGTGGTCATGCTTCAGGAGACACATCTGAAGGTGGCAGATCAGGTCAGGTTAAGGAAGGGATGGGTAGGACAGGTGTTCCATTCGGGACTGGATGCGAAGAATAGAGGGGTGGCAATACTGGTGGGGAAGCGGGTGTCGTTTGAGGCCAAGAACATTGTAGCGGACAATGGAGGCCGGTACGTGATGGTGAGCGGTAGGTTGCAGGGGACGAGGGTGGTATTGGTAAATGTATACGCCCCGAATTGGGACGATGCTGGATTCAAGAAACGGATGTTGGGGAGTATTCCGGACTTGGAGGTAGGAAGCTTGATAATGGGTGGGGATTTCAACACGGTGTTGGACCCAGCATTAGATTGTTCCAGATCTAGGATGGGGAAGAGGCCGGCTGCGGCCAAGGTGCTCAGGGGGTTTATGGATCAGATGGGGGGAGTAGATCCGTGGAGATTTGCCAGACCTTTGGCCAGAGAACTTTCTTTTTTCTCCCATGTACATAAGACCTACTCCCGGATAGATTTTTTTGTTCTGGGCAGGGCATTGATCCCGAAAGTGGAGGGAACGGAGTATTCGGCCATAGCCATTTCAGACCACGCCCCGCACTGGGTGGAACTAGAGCTGGGGGAGGAGAGGGACCAACGCCCGCTGTGGCGGTTGGATGTGGGACTGCTGGCAGACGAGGAAGTGTGTGGGAGGGTGCGGGGGTGCATCGAAAGGTACCTGGAGGCCAACGACAACGGGGAGGTGCAGGTGGGAGTAGTATGGGAGGCGCTGAAGGCGGTGGTCAGGGGAGAGTTAATCTCCATCAGGGCTCATAGGGAGAAGAGAGGGCAGGGAAAGGGAGAGGTTAGTGGGGGAGATTTTAAGTGTGGACAGGAGATGTGTAGAGGCATGCAGGCAGGGAAGGCCCCGGGACCGGATGGGTTCCCGGTGGAGTTCTATCGGAAGTATGTAGACCTGTTAGCCCCGTTGCTGGTAAGGACAATGTCGGAGGCGACGATCTCTTTGATCCTGAAGCGGGATAAGGACCAACTGCAATGCGGGTCGTATCGGCCGATCTCGCTCCTCAATGTAGATGCTAAGTTGCTGACAAAAATGTTGGCTACGAGGATTGAGGACTGTGTCCCGGGGGTGATTCACGAGGACCAGATGGGATTTGTAAAGGGTAGGCAGCTAAATACCAATTTGCAAAGGCTCCTAAATGTGATAATGATGCCATCGGTGGAGGGAGAGGCGGAGATAGTGGCAGCTATGGACACGGAGAAGGCCTTTGACCGAGTAGAGTGGGAGTATCTCTGGGAAGTGTTGCGAAGGTTTGGGTTTGGAGAGGGGTTTATCAGTTGGGTTAAGCTCCTATATAGAGCCCCGGTGGCGAGTGTGGTTATGAATCGGCGGAGGTTGGACTATTTTCGGCTGTATCGAGGGACGAGGCAGGGGTGCCCCCTGTCCCCCTTGTTGTTTGCACTAGCAATTGAACCTTTGGCCATGGCATTAAGGGAGTCTGGGAAATGGAGGGGGGTGGTCCGAGGGGGAGAGGAGCATCGAGTGTCGCTGTATGCAGACGACCTGTTGCTGTATGTGGCGGACCCAGTGGAGGGGATGGTGGAGGTCTTGCAGATCCTAAGAGAGTTTGGGGACTTCTTGGGCTACAAGCTCAAAGTAGGGAAGAGTGAGCTCTTTGTGGTGCATCCGGGGGATCAGGGAAGAGGGATGGACGACCTACCGTTGAGGAGGGCGGAAAAGAGCTTTCGATACTTGGGGATCCAGGTAGCTAGGAGCTGGGGGGCCCTGCACAAACTTAATCTGACGAGGCTGGTGGAGCAGATGGAAGAGGACTTTAAACGGTGGGACATGTTGCCACTCTCGCTAGTGGGCAGGGTACAGTCGATTAAAATGGTGGTCCTCCCAAGGCTTCTTTTTGTATTCCAATGCCTTCCAATTGTGATCACCAAGGCCTTTTTTAAGAGGGTAGGCAGGAGCACTGTGGGCTTTGTGTGGGCGAGTAAGGCCCCGAGGGTAAGGAGGAGGTTCCTGGAGCGTAGTAGAGATAGAGGAGGGCTGGTGTTGCCGAATCTGGGTGGCTACTACTGGGCAGCCAACATGGTGATGATCCGTAAGTGGGTGATGGAGGGAGAGGGGGCGGCATGGAAGAGGTTGGAGATGGCGTCCTGCAAAGGAACGAGCCTGGGGGCGCTGGTGACGGCACCGCTGCCGCTCTCGCCGACAAGGTACACCACGAGCCCGGTGGTGGCGGCAACGCTAAAGATCTGGGGGCAGTGGAGACGGCACAGGGGTGCGATGGGAGCCTCGGTGTGGTCCCCAATCAGAGATAACCATCGGTTTGTCCCAGGAAGGATGGACGGGGGGTTTCAGAGCTGGCATCGGGCAGGGATTAGAAGAATGGAGGACCTGTTCATCGACGGGACGTTTGCGAGCTTAGGGGCGCTGGAGGAGAAGTTTGGACTACCCCCGGGAAATGCTTTCCGGTACATGCAAGTGAGGGCGTTTGTGAGGCGGCAGGTGAGGGAATTCCCGCTGCTCCCGGCACAGGGGATTCAAGACAGGGTGATTTTGGGCATATTGGTCGGAGAGGGCAATGTGTCGGCGATATACCAGGAGATGAAAGAAGAGGGGGAGGCTTTGGTAGAGGAGCTGAAGGGTAAATGGGAAGAGGAGCTGGGGGAGGAGATTGAGGAGGGTCTGTGGGCTGATGCCCTAAGTAGGGTTAATTCCTCTTCCTCGTGTGCCAGGCTTAGCCTGATACAATTTAAGGTTGTTCACAGAGCGCATATGACGGGGGCGAGGATGAGTAGGTTCTTTGGGGTGGAGGACAGATGTGGGAGGTGCTCAGGAGGCCCGGCGAACCATGCCCATATGTTTTGGTCGTGCCCGGCACTGGATGGATTCTGGAGGGGAGTTGCGAGGACTATATCTAAGGTGGTGAAAGTCCAGGTCAAGCCAAGTTGGGGGCTAGCATTATTTGGAGTAGCGGACGAGCCGGGAGTGCAGGAGACGAAAGAAGCCGGCATTCTGGCCTTTGCGTCCCTAGTAGCCCGGCGAAGGATCTTGTTAATGTGGAAAGAGGCGAAGCCCCCCAGCGTGGAAGCCTGGATAAATGATATGGCAGGGTTTATCAAGTTGGAGAGGATAAAGTTTGCCTTGAGAGGGTCTGCGCAGGGGTTCTACAGGCGGTGGCAACCGTTCCTAGACCATCTCGCGGAGCGTTAGATGAAGGTCGGACAGCAGCAGCAACCCGGGGGGGGGGGGGGGGGGGATATCTTTCTTGGGGGGAGGAGGGGGTGGAGGAGGGAGGGAGGGGGAAGGTTTTTTTTTCTGGGGGGCATTTGAGCAAGAAAATACATGAATGATCCGGAAAACTGATATGTACGGGAGGAATCCATGTACAAAGTTCTGTATCATATTGACTTGCCATGTTCATGTCTTGCTATGCGAGCTTTCTTTCTTTTTTGTTACCGGGGGGGGGGGGTTTGTTTGTAAGGTTGAAAATTTTGTTTAAAAATTCTTAAAAACATATTTTTAAAAAAAACTTATGACATCAATTATAAAACAATTGGACCTCATTACCACGTACCACAACAACTGAGCAGGGTAACAAAAATGGAAACATTCCTGTGTTTTTTCTCCAATTAATCACCCGTTGATGTGAGTTGAAATATATGGCTTTAAAATGTGCCATTTGTTAATTATGGATGGTACGCTGCCATTCTTCTATTTTCTGTGAGAAGCAATATTTCAATCTTCGAGATTGAAGAACAAATTGCGTAAAAGAAACTGGAATAATACTCCCAAATTGGAGCATGGCATGTGAAGCTTAAATTTGTTGGTTCCAGCCAATAAAAGAGAACATTTTCCTTCAGGGAGAGCACTTTTTAAAAAATTGTGTGAATACAGCTGTTCCTCTGAAGAGCACTTCTTAAAAAAAAATATTGTTAAATATTTTACAATATATTTTACATCAAAACCCAAATTCCCCATAGTAGAGATGATACACAAAATCCGCATAACAAAAAACCCAAACAACCATACCACCATCCACCAAGATAAAAAACTACAACCAACCAAGCAAACTAAACAACTCAAACCCCACCCCCTTTCCAACAGAGATGCCGCAGCACCTCAGGAAATGTTGGAAGACCACCCGCACAAAATTACTTATCTGGAGATACCTGAACAAATTATTCCCCCCCAAGCTGAAATTTCACCATCAATTAGCACTACTGCCTAAGGCGCTGAGGACCTGGGTTTGATTCCCGCCCCGGGTCACTGTCTGTGTGGTGTTTGCACATTCTCCCTGTATCTGCGTGGGTTTCACCCCCACAACCCAAAGATGCGCAAGTTAGGTGGATTGGCCACACTAAAAATTGCCCCTTAATTGGAAAAAGAATTGGGTACTCTAAATTTTTTTTAAACTTCACCGTCAATTCCTTCGGGCTGGTAAACTGCCTCTCTATAAATAGATCACCAAATCTCTCCAGGTCCTTCCCTTCCCATACCCCGAATGGTGTATCCAATCTCAACGGCTCAAATAAATGATTGGTACAAATAGAGGCCAACCTCGACACGGATACAAGCTTAAAATGCTACCTGAATTGCCCCTATATCCTCAAAGAAGCTATGCCCACCATGTGTGAGGAATACCGAGTCGGAGAAAACGGAAGCATGGCTGTCACCAGTGCACCCAGGCTAGACCCCCTACACGACCCCGCCGCTATCTGCCCCATAGGGAATCTGGGTCACTGCACCACCCAAACACCTTCTCAGCATTGGGCTGCCCAATAATAACTATAGCAAATTAAGTATTGCTAGGACCCCCGACTGCCTATCCATTTGAAGAACCACTCTACGGACATCAGTCTTGCCCGCCCACAGAAAAGATTAAATCAACTTATTGACCATCTCAAAAAAGCTTTGGGGAAGAAAATAGGAAGACATTGAAATAAAAACAAAAACCTAAGAAGAATAGTCATTTTTGATAGATTGGACTCTGCCCCCCCCCCCCCCCCCCCCCCCCCCCCCCCCACCCCCCCCCCCCCCCCCCCCCCCCCCCCCCCCCCCCCCCCCCGGGGACATAGGAAAATTATCCCAATTTTGCATATCATGCTTAACCTTGTCCACCAAGCTTGTGAAATTCAATTTGTGCAAATGGGCCGAATCACGGGCCACCCGCACTTCCAAATACCTGAAGCTAGAGCTGGCCAGGCGAAAAGGCAACACCCCTAAGTTGGCTCCCCACCCCGGGGGGTTAACTGGAAAGCATCTTTTTCTACAATTTAACCTTTAGCCTAAAAATGAACAAAGCTCCTCAATAGCTCCATTCTATCACCCATAGTGGGGACTGGGTCTATAACAAAAAGGAACAAATCATCAGCATTTAGAGATACTCTATACTCCATCCCTTCCCTCCCCTCTTTATCCCCTTCCACTTACCCAAAGCCCTCAATGCTATGGCTAAGGATTG